>NW_008751863.1:721894-728144 GCF_000715545.1 Opisthorchis viverrini
AAATAATTTCGTCTTCATCTCTTGATAGAAGTTGTTTTATCAAGCTATCTGGTTATCTGCGCAAAACTTATTCTAACTTAATTCTTTGTTTCGAGTAAACGATGGGTCATAATGGCGGAAAATATGGAGCGTTTAATCGCCCCCTGAATTTTATCGGGGACCTAGGCAGCAAAACTAACATGCCGTTATCACTAAACTTGAATCAGTTTACCGGCAAAAGCAAGGTTACAGTAAGCTGAATAACTATACCATCTTGACTTCATCAAATTCCGTTTATTTTGATAAAGCATGGCTTATTCTAACATCTCGCTAACACACTCAAACCTAGTAATCACATCAAATGTAAAGTTCTCCATATTATTTTACGCCTGTACTTACGGTCTTGAGTAAAATCTGTTATCACAAAACTAGTCAAATTTACATCGTCAATGGATGAGATATATAAAGTTGAAGACATTTTTTATACTGTGAATATGCATGGATGCTTTTTTTATTTTTGGTAAACAAGGAAGATATAAGGTGTCAAGTATGCTTGCTTCTTCTCGCAATGAGTTACTTTTCGACCGTACTATGTAGATGACAACGGTTAGTTTTTTTAAAAAATGAGGATGCTCCTGCAGACGGCTGATTACAGAGCAAATTTGTGACTGAAAGAAATATGTATAAGAAGAAAAGAACGCTTCAATGAAGCCAATTTTTTCCATAACTGGTCAGTTAGAGAAGGAGGTCAAGTGGAAGCAGTAAAATGCTTTCATTTTTACCCCAACAAATGAAAATAACTTCTTCTAAAACTAATCTCGTGAAATCAAGAAACGTTCTGCAGAATTGCAGAAACAGAGCTTTCCTTTTCAAAATAACCAGTTGCGGAGAATTTATAGTACAGCATTTTAATTGTAAAGCCACTCCGAAAGCACACCAAAGAGGCTACTAAATACAAAGAGTAAGCGAAGCATTAATTACCAGAAAATGAGTCTCTTGTTCCTCATCCTGTCAACCTAGAAAAGTAGCTGCTGCAGATGTAAAAACGTCCCGTCCTAACTGTAGAGGATGTCTCAGCACTGAAGGATAAATAGACTCTACATGTCCAAACTTCATATAAGAGACGTAGTGCAACACGGCTGGTCATACAAAGGAAAACTTAATAATGAAGAAAACCGTCTTTTGTTGTGATAATCGCTATAAATGGTGGGGAATTACCATAAGTGAGAGATAATCCTAGGGCTGATGCCTTTTTGACGATATATTTTGTCATTCCGCACAAAAATTTCCACCTAAAGAGGTTATAATTCAGTGAAACTGGAAGCTGAAGACTGTAACTATGTATCGAAGGATAGAAACAAGGTCAGTTTTGTCGTGAAGTGGGTGGATTATTTTTGGATTTCCATCTTGCTTTTGTTTAACTGCAAGAATTCACAAGTTATGAGATCATAAAAACAGTTGACAAAAGTGCATATTTTGATAAATGGTTTGCTTTATACACAGCTCATAACAAAGTTACAGAAACTAGTTCAGGCATATGATGACATCTTACTAACACTCTTGCGGAGACTTGGTCACCGGCTGAAATACCAAGTGTCACTCTTTTCCGGAATAAGTTCGTGCCGGTTAAAAAGTCGTCAGAAATGTCTTAGCGTTGGTGATAACATTGTATTAATTTTTAAAATGACTCACTTTAATTACTTTTGAATTGAGGTAACACTTTCTAATTGAGAACATTTGAGACTGCAACTTGTTACCTAGACAAAAAGTCGTTTAGCTGTTCTGTGATTTCCCTCTACCAATTAGTTTGTACAAAACAGTATCACTTCAAAGGGGAAACCTGTTTTCACTTGCTGTCGCAATAACTAAAACGATGTGTTGTATGAGCAAAAGGAATTCAGTTCAAGATTGCAATGCTCTGTTGCAGTCTGCGAGTCATGACTGTTGCAAAAGTGACTGGGCGATGTACTAAAATAAGCATTTCACAAAATCGCGCGAGAGGGTGAACGCGAATTTTAGGTGAAATTTTCTTCAGTTTCATTGCCACTCCACCCTATCGTGACCACAGCTCGCGACGGCATCCATGACCAACTCCGGTTTTCCACAAGTTAGCTGGGATTCAGCCATCTTTGTAGATCACTCCACAAGCTACTACCATCCGAGTCACAGTTAACACCAGCATACTCACATTTTCAGACCTAACTGCCAGATTTTATATGCAGACAAAATCAAGATGGGGATGACAGTGCGCACTCAAACACTGACTCGAGCATATTTCTTTGTCAACACCGGAAGCACGCCTCCTGCGTGTCATTACTCCGAAACAGTTTGCTTTTGTCTTCAGACATATCTGCAGGCTTGTGAGTGAGTTTCATGCTCAACTGGTGACAAAAAACAATGTTAGGAAAACAAAGCACACAACTCTCCACACCGGTCCGCTCGATAAAATATCAGTGGAGAATGAAGCAGGGGCGATTAGCTATGACATTGTCGGAGTAAAAAATAACAATCCGGTTTTAAAATAATCTTTGACTAGAACACGAAACGGGTGCACACGTAAATGCCTTTGCAACCGGTGTCTCCATTATCACCCACCCCCGTCTAAAAGCCTACTTTGTAAATATTTGTCGCAAGGTTGTTTTGCCTCCAAGACTGTATGGCTCCAAAAAACACCACTACTAGGATTCGGTTCCCCATTTCAAAACACGCAGATGATAAACGAGCCAACCTTCAGTCCTAATGGGATGAGAACTATGAGAAATGTGGTAATTGCGTGCAAGGTCAGACCTCTTTTCAGGTTGACTTAAGAATGCGTGGTCGTATCCCGTCCGCCACTCCGCTTCAATGTTCAGGGTTCTTGAGTTGGTACGGGAAGCTTATGGGAGGTGGGAAACTCTGTCTTTTTAGAGCATTTTATATTGTCTTCTTCATTCTCTTTTATGAGTACTAATTCAATGGTTTCGACGTTACCGTGTTCTAAAAAAAATAAAACCAAAATGTTGATCGTTCCACTGAAGAGTGGTAAGATGTTTGGTGTCTACATATTTCATCCAGATAATACACTATTCATCGAAAAGTGTTTTTAGATCCTGTTTTAATAAATAATCCAAACGTGCATAAGCTTTATGGTTATAAAGATGAAAGAAATAGATTCGGCGGTTGGAATCCACAGCTAGTATTCCCCTTCCGAATGAAAGAATGCCAGTCCGTCCAACTATAAATTTTAGGGACGTCAGTTTTTACCAGTACTCCAACTAATGAATACTCCACTACCGACCTTCCCCATAAAACTAAACTGCCCATTATAATAGTGAATGAGCTATTCGGGGGAACCTCATGAAAGCATCATTATATATTCACCAGAACGGGAGGACGACTGCTCGAATAAGAGTTATGGGAGCACGAATTTGATGAAATCCGCAACCAATTACCACTAATATCAGATTGGACAGAATCAACTCAAAAGGCATAGGTCAATCAATGGGGCACGTAGAGTTTGCATGAAATCGTGCAAGCATTACTCATTATTTAGGAAGATATTGCGACCGAAATCAGACAACAAAAGCAGTGAAATATTTCACCAGAGCAGTAAAAAATGTGGCGTCACTTTGGGCAATCGTTGGAGTTCGTCACGTAAAACAGCATTGTTTTACGCTCAGCTTTGTCGCCCAGATCTACTGCCAAAAACGGGTTGGTGAGAGTTACGGTCCTTTTTAGGGATTAATACAATTTAAATGACCTCAGCGGCGTCGCCCGAGTTAATTTAAAAAAACGAATACGGTAAACTTTGAATCATTCTTGGCTTTTCCTGTGTTGAAAAAGTTGCCTTCCTTTGGTTTGATTTCACCCAGGTAAATGGCGGCCTTTCTATTACTTACATTGGCCTGCACCGCAGAAGACAATAAGACTTTAAGGACGCAATATTGCGATGAAAAATTTGAGTTTAAAAGAAGTATGTCTGGTTAAATTCAAACGTCATCGTGAAAACTGAATCACTTTTGAGATATTACACATAAACATCCATGTGATGACATGGGGTAAGTGAAAACGAATTGGAAAACACAGCAAAATAAGAGAGAACACTTTTTCAACCTTCCAGCTCTTCTGGTGTTTGTTTGTGCCTTGGGAGGAGCATTATTTAGATCATATAGGCTTCAAGTCAATAAGAGGTTGGAATACATTATGAAAAGTTGACAACCGGTGTCCCACGGAATGAGTTAGATAAGACTATAGTCAAATTAGGAACCATAGAGAGTCGTCTTTTGTGCCAGGCGAGGGATGAATCACTGAAAATATTCTTTAGATGTGTAAGGATTTGTAGCTAATGACAGCGCAGACTAAGGGGAGGCCAAAGTAAATACAGTGGGATTTCTAATGAAAGCACTATCTGATTACGGATCCCATGCCTTGTTACTGACTGAGGGCGTCTAGTGTGTGCGCCATTTGACTCATCTGGAGCTCAGATAATTCAAACGCCAAAACGGATAAGGAAACTCAAACAAGGTTGTACTACTCATTTTATCTTATGTTGCGGGTGATATGCGAAAAAATGTGGAAAAAGGTTAAGTAGTCGCAGAATGAAGTTTCATTGGCCTCACTCTTAAGGGAGTTCCAGATTCAGTCGCTGGGCAATAAGTGCAGCCTTTTACGTCCGCATTTCTGTCCACCGACATGTCCAGTAAGAAAGAACTTTCACAAGTAATACTTAATCATACGTATTCTACAATAGATTTAGCAAGCATCAACCCGTGATTCGGTACCAAAGGCCATTCATTGTGTTGTTATAAACACTTTTGTTGCGCAGATTGTAGATTATCCAAGAGTCGTCCATTTTTCCGAAAACAGTAGCAAATTAGACAAGCTACTTGTACTTATGAAAATGTGAGAGCTCACGAGATCATTCATTATTTTGTTAAAAAGTGATCTGGTTTAACCAGTGAGAAATGTCACATAGGGTCAAATGTAGATTTAAAAGGAGCCTATGTAGTCTATGTCAGTGGAGCAGGCTTCACTTTTAACGTGAGTAATATCTTGCGAATGAGTTCACCCAATCTGAGGGAATGCTGTTCGCGGTTAAGGGGATTTACGTCCTCTGGGCTTTTTTAGACAAGAGGGGGACAGTCGAATTTGGATAAGATTTAACTACGGATTAATGGTATGGGTTACACCGTGCATTGCCACGTGGATCTGTTTGTGGGGAGATATTTCTGCCTCTCCTTGGCACCAAGTTAATCAGCTAATTATTGTAGCTCGCTAGTTACGTAAAATATGTTGTTTAATTAGATGATATTGATAGAATACGCCTAATTAATAAGTCTCGGGAAAAATGAAACCAGTAGTATGTCATTGAAAATTTTTCGAATATAGTTCCAATAGAAGTTCCAATGAAGCAATCCACCAAATGTTTTTGAGAGGAGCGTATCTAATCAGCTTACTTCAGAACCTGCCAGCTGTGAGACATCGCCGGATGACCAACATATCCGCATGTTCAGGTCTGATGCCATGCGTCGCGATCGCGCCTCGCCGGGTTGTAGATGAAACCTCGCCTAGCCATCACACAACCAAACTTTAAATCTTGGCATTCAGAGTGACATGTACTGTCGATATACTCTTATAGTGGGCAGACGTTAGCGAATTATTTAACACTTTCAGTGTGGACTTGGTAACTTGAATAGAGAAGAATGGAAATACGCTGGTTGTGTGATAATGATGTGATCGCATCAGTCGTTACTCCGGTTTGGTCTTACCCACAAAACCGCAGCCAATATATAGCTCTATGCATGCCAGCACATTGGACTGAAAGTCAATGACGTCAGCTTTTAAATGGCGTGGGAAGAATTTAAAATGCGCTACAAAACAGGTTAAAGAGGATCATTTTTTCCATATCTGATCAAGCGGCCTATATATATACATATATATATACATGCAAAATAACCTCGCTGAATAGGAAATGACTTGGCAGGTGTTCTCAGTTCAAGTAAATTGGAGGTTTCCTCTCTTTCCTTTAACTCCTGAGAAAAAAGTTTTAGAAGAGGCTTACTGGCAATAACCTGTTTGTTAAGAGTTCAGAAAGAAAGAACCAACATTGCTTATTAGAGGCGGAGTCTTGGATGGAAGCCGTTTCCCTCTTAGAATGGTAGCATTTCTTGGGTTCCAAGGTTCTGCGGTCCCTCCTGTGCCTCAAGCTAGATGGAAGACCGACGGCATAGTACGCATTCTTTGAAAGTTTGTCACAGTGCTTGGAACCAAGAGTTCTGTGAAAAAGGTCTTC
>NW_008751863.1:728208-761989 GCF_000715545.1 Opisthorchis viverrini
GGTATATATATACATATATATATATATATATATATATATATACATGCAAAATAACCTCGCTCAATAGGAAATGACTTGGCAGGTGTTCTCAGTTCAAGTAAATTGGAGGTTTCCTCTCTTTCCTTTAACTCCTGAGAAAAAAGTTTTAGAAGAGGCTTACTGGCAATAACCTGTTTGTTAAGAGTTCAAAAAGAAAGAACCAACATTGCTTATTAGAGGCGGAGTCTAGGATGGAAGCCGTTTCCCTCTTAGAATGGTAGCATTTCTTGGGTTCCAAGGTTCTGCGGTCCCTCCTGTGCCTCAAGCTAGATGGAAGACCGACGGCATAGTACGCATTCTTTGAAAGTTTGTCACAGTGCTTGGAACCAAGAGTTCTGTGAAAAAGGTCTTCATATTTCCTCAACTGTGTCCCATGAAGGATAAAGACAAAGCTCTTGTCGTAAAACTAGTCCAGACTATCGTTCCCAGATTCAGTCCACCCTCAAACAGCTAGTTTTGTACTGAGAATTCAGGCAATTTTAGCAACCACCCCACTTTCCTCTTCGTCGTTGTCTCCCTTTGTCGTACATATGCTGGAGTAAACATACGTTACTAACGATAAGATCACTTGCTCGTGGGCATCTACTCGAACCGTGTTCTGCAGTATACCTACGATACTACCTTACCACCCCTCTCACAACCCCTGACTTCTTACCACCAACCAGCACTTTCTGGTCAACTTCAAATATTTACTTTCTATTCCGGAACCAAAAACTATAATTAACTTGTTTTTCGTTCTCTCTAACTCACTTCTAGTGAGTAATTATGCCAAATGAAAATATTTGCGCAAAACATCGCGTCACCAATCTCTGCTTTCTTGAAATGAGGACACTGGATCTACAGATTGTGCAGTAGATAGCAGGACCATGAACAGCCCATCCAACCTCATTCCACTTTCTACAACCAGTTTCTAAACCAGTGGTGCACAGATGTACTGGTGATGGGGGAGAACATTTTCCCTACAATTGTCATAAACAGAATATACGTCGCTTTCATACAACACAGGGGAACAACCTAAGCAATAGTCTATTACTACAACTAACCACTTATTTATATGTAAGCTGCGTGCATGTGTGTGCATAGTCCGAAATGTGCAGTCATATCGGTACACCTGACAAGCCAGTGCGCAGTCGCAATTAGCAGTCTTGGTCGTAGCCACGGTTGGGACAAGTGCTTCTGTCCCCTGTCCACAATATATGTGTTGTCTGGGCCCTGTCAATCATGGGTTTCTACGGCGGTCGGTGCTTAACTGACCGTTGCGCTCCAGTCTTTCTTACTATGGTGGTACAATCTTTATTGTGTGCAAACTCCAGGTAAAGCGTTATAATGACAGCAGAGTGCACCCGCAAAGTGGTCCAGCTAGCCGAATGTTTTCACTTTTTGTCGGGTGCAAATTAGAATCTTGGGGGTGGATTGTGGTACACCCGGGCGGCAATATACATACACGCGCGGTCCCAATTGTGAGGTGACGAGATATGCTTCGTGGTTAAATTAATGCAAAATTCACTTCAGAGCTTGTATGCAGCAAGCGTGCTTGTATTGTCGTTGCACACTGAAAGATGTACGCACGCGGAGAACTGCAGTTTTTTAGCACAGTTTATGTTTTCAGGTAACGTACAAAAATCCAACAGTGTTTACTCTAGTGCACAAAGTAGAAAATATTTCAAAGTTAGAATGAAATTAGGTAAAATATTGTCAATCATTGGAGATGAGAGCGAGGTTTTGATCCTGAGGTTTGAGGATCAGCCATCCTGATGTAAGGTGCACATCAAGAAGTTCCGTTTTCATCTACAGTTAGTATGCCTGCTACACTGAAGGGGATGTTTCCCGCATTGCAGTTAAGCTGAATTGGTGTTTGGATTTAGTTGCTCACAGATAGCTACATTAAAACCGTAACTTGTATAGGAATCCCACCGTATTAGTGAAGAAAGTAACATCTCAATGTCTCAGAGAAGCCTGTCCATCCAAATACGACAAAAAGTTTGCAGGAAACGAACAAACACTTGAGTTAAGCACCCAAACTTTCACCTGGACTTTCAGTGCAGCGATCGTAAACCTGCTGTAGACACCGCATCCTAATAGCATAGCGCGCAGCTTCTCAACGCGGCAATATCCTTGGCGTTCTAGAAAAACCTGGCATTATCACTCAAACAAGAGAGACTCTGTTACACTGATACTCAGAAGAATCGCAGGCCCAAGCAACTTAAAGTGGAGATCCTTGTAGAATCAAAGCCAGGCTACTTCGTCAGCAAACTGAGAAGGATTGCGCTTTCGTATATCTAAAATGTCGCCGAAACTACCGCAAGACACTTACAATAACCTGTACTGACACTTGCTTTCACGCCATATGCACGATGAGAAGAAGCCGTCAAAAATCAGGCCGGAACTTTGTATAAACCTGCAAGAGGTTTTCGAAGGTTAATGTAACAAAGACATACCAATTAACAAAAAAGCTTTCAGGTTGAACATCAACAGCAACAATAACTGCGTGGCTCACATGGCTGTCCGAAACTTTTTCAACCTCCTCCATATCCTGTCTATACACGTTACTCGTGCTTTTGTACATTTTACACAGGCTTCGGGTATACTTCTGACTTCAGAGAATCACTTTGCAGAAAGTCTGTGGTGGTGACCATTCGTTTGGACCTTCCCAGTGTTTCCACTTGTCACCAGACCTTTTCGCTAAACCGTCACGAACAACGCAAGCGCAATACGGGATCGCGCTATCCTCTCATGGTCCACCTGTATTAACGTTTAATTCTGACTGCAGCTATGGGAGTGGACTGTGTGTGAGGCAATTTTGGTATATCTTGGAACGTATGCATGACGACACCGATACCTACAATTGGCATTACTTAGTAAAATAAACGTTGGGCTATTCCCCTTCTAGTCACACCATCCCAAACGACTGGCTTACCTTGCTATTGGACTTAAGACCTTAAATCTAAGCCGATTGTATTGGTCCTAAGGGCGCGCTTTGTAAACTTGCAAACAAACATACAAACCTCATCAGTAAATAAAAAAACAAAAAATTTATGTAGAAACAAAGCAAGCAAGTCGTTTAGCTCTCCGCACCGTATAGATGCAACCACTGAGTCGGTGAAAAGCCAACTAATTTGATCCTCCTTTCGATCGACTTTCTTTGGAAAGCTTTGTTCAGTAGACTTCTTGGATGACCTGCTTGACTTACATTCGTGAGCCAGGATAGCAAAAACTCCTAAACGGAGGTCCTTCATCTTGATTTGGGGACGGCACTCCAATGAGTGCCACAACACCCACGGATGCAACATACATAATCACGCCAAAAGAACTAAAGATGCTGAATGTTGAACTGCAAGGAAATGAATTCACATCGAGCTTCAGAAGCGCCGAAAGGTCTTAATGTAAATTGTGCTTGTATAACGGTAGTGCATTTTACAGAGTTAGGCAGCCCAGCACTTGAGCGTCCAATATGGTTTCTAGCTGATACGCTCAGCGATTTTCCCAAATGATAAACGCAGCAATCAGTAAAAGATGAGGTAGAGTAATCGTTTTGCGGCTACTGAGCATGTAGACTAATCCATTAGTAAAAACACCAAGGCCGAAGAGATGAGCGACAGTTAGAAACCAAAACCGATCACTAGTTATTTAACGGTTGACACTAGCCTCTGATCTTTTGGGTCCATTGTCGTGTAAGCATCTTATGTTTATAAAGAAATATTTATGACATCCTATTCCTATGGGCCAAAAACACAAGTCACGTGAGCCAGTGAAGTATGCAGTGATTGAATTCTTAGGCACTATACCTCATTTGGCGGTAAGTTAATCATATATGAACAATCGAGTGAATTAGCTCGACGGTGTGTCTAGGTTTATAAGCATAGATTAACTTTAAAATTGGAATGTATTCTCGAATGACAGCCAGCAAAACTAGCGAGATCATTCCAAAGAAAACATCCAGTGAGAAAATGACTCCTACAGGCTGCTTAAATCACCGTTATATACATGTCAGTATGTCTTGTAGTGTCTCCTTTGGTACTGCTCTCGCCCTATTATACAAAGACGAGGTAATCACCTGTATACATTCTAAATTCTATGCTAAGCAGAGAACGAAAGACGTTAATTGAATCCAATGTTTAAAAATCTGCAATTGTTTTTGTTAAAAATACGATTAAAACTATGAATTGTTGTGTTTGAATCAGTACAAGTCAAGCTCCGAGTTTAGACTCGGGCCGCTCGACGAGACTCCTATGCGAGGCATCGGCGTCACTATCATGGTCCAGGTTCAGGACATGTTGTGTCACAATGGCCAGAGACTTCACCAGGGCTTAGGTCGAGTTGGGGGTAATTAGTAAAACAAGCCTGCTGTGTCCATGTGCGGTGGAGTAGCGTGAATGCGCGGCTAAATTTATTCGCTAACTGCGCAATCCCGAAATGAATAGCTATGCCATCGAATTGCCTGGCGATGTGCCGATCCAGTATGCTGGCTTAGTTTTACTCAAGCCTTCTAAATGGAAACAACAAATAAGAGAGCGAACCCCATTTGTTGCTTCAAACAAGTCATGACAAAAACACTTCACACCTTACTCGCTGGTTTCTAATGTCCGAGAGTGTGAATTGAGCTGCAAGTGATGGCCTAAATACAGAAATCTAATTCAGTTGCCTGAGCCATGTTGTGTGAAGAGTGGCCCGATAGCCCACATTTGGTTGACACTACTAAAATGCAGGTATTGCACCTGGCATGGAAGGTAGGGGCTCCCGGGACGTAACAAAACATGAAAATATGGCATGATTTAGTGGACGACATTCTACGTTATATTGACTGTTTGCAGCCGACTTGGAAAGTGTTTTGGGAGAAAATGCACTCCACATTTTGGGTGGTACACTCAAAGGTGAATAAACCCTCGAGGTACATTCTCAGGGTTGTGCATTTGAAATCTGGAAGCAAACCAATTATTTGGTTTGACGAAACAAACTTTAGCTTTTGCTGCTAAACTGGGGACCGATCAGCCAGCGGACAACACACATAAGTGCCTTGGTCTCAGAAAAAATAAACAAACTGCACATTACTGGTGCAATATTAACTGGGGGTTTCATCGGGCTCGTTATGAAAACGAGGTAATCTCGCCTACCGATTGAATAGTTCTAATAATCCTTACCATTCTCACTTACGGAAAGTCTTCTCAAAGAGTTCAGATCGGCGATACCGATGCGTCCAGTACTACTGAAAATTAGGTGTTTTTTAGAGTTTAAAACATTATGCTTATTCTACTTGTGTAGGGTGAAATTTATCAACAATATCAAGAACAGCTAAACAGGGGCCGAGCCAAACTGCTTGGAAAATGCATGGCGAGTGATTCAAAGGCCAAAATGTCCATTCAGTACTGTTTAAACATAATTTCACGGGCATGCGCAAAAGTTACAAGATATACGTCGTCCCTCAACACCTCTTTCCTGTGAACAGAGCGAGCGTTGGTGTGAACATTGACGCTAAATTTCATCTGGGACCATAATTTGATCCCACCCGGTCCAAGAGCAAGAGTTTCTAAGGGAAAGTGAAACATTCTGAAGAATCCCCCAATAGTTGCAAAGCTTCAGCTTGTGAACAGCGGATGATATGGCCGCTACACCGTCATCCTTTTCGTAAGCTTTGTAAAAGCAATTGGTGTGATGCTATGCTTGGTATGATAATGTGTCTGGGTAATTAACGAATGAAAACAATATTGTTACTGAAATTGTTTAACAAAAGTTAATGTGATATTGTGCAGTCTTTTTGGAGTACTTATTTGAAAACTTTTCGTGGGAAGAGCCTCTATAAGATCTGTTGATATCGCTCATTTTTGAGTGTTGGTATACTGACTGACAGATAATTAATGAAAGAAAACATCCGTAGGATGCTCTTTTATTCTTCATGAAAAAGGCGAATGTGTGGGATTATCCGGTCACCGGATGCGTAAACATTCTGTGATTCAGCTGAAGGGAGATGGTATCGAAACCTAGAGGCCACTGATCCAACCTACAGGTGGCTTCCCTTGAGACTAACCTATACAATCTAATATCTGGTTATGGAGAATTCTTTGTACCACTTTCATCACAAAATCATTTGGGTTTGCCCCCTGAGTAAGAGATATCTTGTCAAAAGTAGACGGCAGCGTCAAGCATTGTCAACCAGTCACAGCCAGAAGGAAATGTTTCTTCATCAGTCTTATTTCCAAATAGGATCTGGCGGCAGACCATCTGATTCCGCGTCCACATCACATACTTCGAAAAGCCTTTGCAGCCACTCCAGTCAGAGTTCGGTTCATGGTTACTCAACTGGGGCCTCTATTTCTCAAGGGTAAGCTGATGGTCTGCAACCAAATCATGGTAGTCTACTACTTCACTTGTTGTTGTACAGCAAAATACAGAGAAAGCACGACAGTGTCTGGCCACAGCTAAGGCAAACGCGACTCGCTCACACAAACTGGGTCTGTGCACTCAGAAACCAACGTTCGTACGAGAATTCGAGTCTCCATTGGTCTATTTCGGTGACCGCTGACCACTCAGGCCAGTCGGTCGTGATATGCCCGAAAGTTATTTTGACGCGAAACGCTATCCTCTTGTACACTATAGCGGTTAGTCTAGTTTTATGCCGTCCAGTGAAACTCAGAAAGGGCAGAAACTTGTTTTCGGTTCTTAGTATTTAAGGAGACGGTGAATCTGAGATATCTTAGAAGACCCAAAATCTCGTAGTACCAGCTTTACCATGAATTGTCTGTCCGAATTTCCATGATTGCTTTCAGTGACCATAGGCAATAATCTTTTGAGAAAACTCAAAATGATCTTACAAGGAAAAATGACGATGAAACGACGAGCTAATTACTGATTTTTAAGGAACAACTAGTCTTAATATGATACACGGAATGTGTGCACACTGTGTTTTTGATTTGTTGCTATTTTCAAAGTGACCGACACTAGGTTGGCGACAATGTACCGTATTATCCTACTATGCCTCCAATAGGCTGCCACGCTAATAACTAAACCGTGTGCACATACTCGCTTCATCATTGTCATTCGACATTCCACGGCGACGGCCATAATTCCAAGTTTCCCTATAGCGTATTGCAGCTTCCGTAGCATTAACAGGTCAACAAGCTGGAATTTGCAAAGCTTTATCTTTTAGCAAAATGCCTGCAGAAGCTTCACCATAAGTATGTTCTCCATGAAGAAAGAAATCAGATTACAGGTGACAGCTGTGGTAAATGGCACAAAATCAGAGATTGCTCTCGTTCATCGGGAGTTATCATCAGTGAACCGAAAATGGAGCATACGAGATGCATGCGTATGGGATATACGAATGGGGTAAACGGAACCAGGATACCGCAACAATGTCCGATTCTAGTTTGCATCTTTTCAGCCAGAATGACGATACAACAGACAGGGTTCTGTCAGTGGCCTATGTTTTGTCTGCGAAATCAACAATTCCATAAAAGAGAATGAAGTGTCACATAGTACGTACAGAGCAGGCGCAGACAGTCGGGATATAATGATAGCAAAAGTTTTGTCTGTGTAATGTGTAAGGTTGTCAGCATGACACCGACCAATGAGAGACACGACAACATTTGAACGGAGAATGGAATATTTTTCGCATACCACAGTTAGAAAATGCATCCTATGTATGTGACTTCCGACCACAAACACTACAACTAACCAGTAGTAGTCATACGGTTTCCTGCGGATATATGCAATAATTTCGGAGTACATCTTCTTCCAATCACCTTGAGTTCAAACCCACCACGTGACTGCTCTAGTTTTCACGTAAATTTTGCAGAAATAGTGCGCAAAAACGTTATTTCTTACAATTTAGCTGTATCGATGCTGCCGCCGTGTGGTCTCAGTTGTGTATATTTCTGGAATAGTAGATGTGACTGACTGTCGTAAAAATAACGCCTTTCTCACAACAAAGATTTTGCCTACACTTCTTGTTTGAACCGAACTCGCAAAACTAAGACAACTTTGAAATAATAAAACTGTAGCGTGCGACTCGAATCCACCATATGCACAACTGTCTAGATTGTTCCTACTATGTACATTACGGAGTTGCAGACCGGTTTCCTAATTTGTCTACGTTGGACAGTGAAATTGCTTACAGCTCAGGATTCTTCGGGTTTTAATTCGTTTTCGTGATGAAAATGGGTTTAAGCCGTAAAACCAACGTGGATCAACCATTCTTTCGAAAGGAAATAACCTGGTAAACTCACCATTCAAATTGAACTGAGAAGCGTATCAACCATCAAAGCACCTCAGCATAATCTGTGTAGACTCCAAAAACTGGTTCCCATCGGTGGAAGTGAAGTGCTGTAGACGAGCAAAACTTTCCGTGCAATGTGATGGTCGTATTTGACACTTGGTGAAAGTGTGGCGTTGCGACCGACCGGAACCATAACCACACTGTAATATTAGATCCGATTTGAAGACTTTTTTAAGCCTCGTTTTGATCAATGGTCCAACAATGCAGTACAATGAAGACGACGACGACCAAGATTAACTTGGGGTAACAAATAACTCTACCACAATTCGACCTGGCTGCCTGTCTGTCTATGTGTTTATGTCTCATTCGAACTAATAATATGGAACCCAGTGCAGAAACAAGTTGGGATGCGTGTGCCAGTGAGCGAGCTAGTAAGCTAGTGAGAGAGAGACAGAGACAGTGAAATCGAGAAAGGAGCTGGTGGGGCGTTAGTGACATTGTTTTCCTCATTCTCGGGCTCGTCCATTCATTCGGCTGCTTGTTTCGACGCACCCTTTCTCTCACACACACAAGAACACATTAGTCTGCGTGACATTAAAAGCTTCGCAGAAGATTCTTAAGTGAACTGACGCGTTCTGGGGCAAATTTTGTGGGATGATACTGATGGTGGTGGTGAGGGGCGAGGGCAATAGTCTGCTGGGCAGGGCTAGTTTTCATCGAACTTTTTCAACTCCGTTTTGGGATGTGTGCATGCATTCGTCTGGTCGCCGGTCCTTTGTTAATGCGTACTCGCTAGGATGCGCTCGTGAGTGATTCGACCTTAGGCATCGATTCACTTGACGTGCGTACGTACCTCCGGCTGATGTCTCACTGGGTACGATAAAAAAGGGCACGTCACCATTGTTCTTTCTCCTTTGTTCTCAGAACCATCTGGCTTTGCAAGCGTGTGTCTGCATACTCGCAACGAAATGCACGTACGGACACAGGACAGCAGCCCGTCGTTAGCCCAATCCTTCCCCCAGTTCAACCCACAAAATTTGTCGAGCTGTTCCTCTGAGACAGACAGCGAGTAATGGTAAAGCGTGTACAAAACAATACTCCTTGAAATGGTCCATTTGCTCACTTTTGTAAGTCTGTGCTTTGTTCATATGGGTCCACACCTGCCGGAGTCGATTGTCTTTGCGTCCACCACCTCCATCTAACCCTCTTTTGTCACGCCTCCCCATTCGAACAATTATGAACCGCGCCCATTTTGTTCGGCTGTTTCCCCATTGACTCCAACAATGCTTTTTTCACTACAATGGGAACATTAACCGTCGGATGCAACAATGAGCATAACCGAACTGAATGGTACACCATCACACTTTAATCGAGCATCAGTTGTCGCATTGTTCATCGGAGCGTGCATGCGACAAAAACAGGTCCGATTATTCCACGCACCTGGTTTCGTGCCATTTTCAGTATACACAGTCGACTTCAGGCAATCTCACCCTATTCCTGGTTTATAGCTGTTCATAGATATTGCCTCAAATACGCTCACACAGAAAATCCACTCAAATACCCACCTGGTTACGTTCAGGCATAATAACATAGTCTGCTCATCTGGTCAGTTGGTCCACTTTTGTTTAACACTACCTAGTGTGAGCAGGCTATACAGTAGATGGTTACATCAGTTATTAATTGATTGACAGTGAAAAAATAGACGGAGATTTCTCATGTCTAAAATAGTAAATTACCTGAAAAACTTGAAGAAGTTCAATAATGTGAGAAAACAGCTCTCCCAGTTATACTCCCATATCGCCCCAGTTGTTGCATGTGCAGTGTGCTTATTGTTAGTTGCGCGTTCTGGTCAGGAATGTTACAACGCGAATTGAAATAGCACAACCTTACGAATAGTGTTGTTTGTGACAGTGCCTTGCATTCTGTTAGCATATGCGCACAAGAGAACGGAAATTTTTCAGTCATCTTTTGGAACCAAAACACCAAACTGTTGCACAACTGAGAGGCGTTTTTCAGTACTATTCTCACTGAATGACTACTGGAATGAGCGGTGCATTCAACGCTCACTGTCATTTGGATTAAAAGCAGTTTCTAACGTATTTTCGGACTGCATTCGTGAGCATCCTCGATAGTCAGCTGTGGCGCATCTACGTAATTAGTTTTATTTTCAGGTGGCAGATGATTCTAACATTTGCGTCTTTATTTCCAAATTCTGTGAAGTAAAAGAACTTTTGAAACTCCGAATTAAATCACCATGTCTTAAGTCACCTGTTAGATACTAACGCTAACAACATCACTTTGCTATCAATTCGACAAACAATAAGAGCCATCCATTCCGGAACTGGGAAGATTTACTTCGTCTGTGCTCTATGTGCATTAAACTATTTAACACAGGCCCATTTGGGGACCGTGACAAAACTTCACACAAACACGAACCTGAAGATAAGGGACTTTTCTGAACCACTGAGATCGTGGTGCAAGGCAAGACCCAGTTGCGGTGTAAGAGTTTCGCAAGATTTAGACCGAAACATTTCCTGGCTTACTAGACTTGCCTTCGAACACAAAGGTGTCTCGTTCCCAAATTATGGACACAGAAACCCAACTTAATTAGTCAACTATTGTGCGTCTAATTTCAACAACAAACTATGCAGCATGTTAAGACGAATCGACTGAGTTTTTGACGTTTTCATTCGGATAAATTGGGTCAAACTGGTTTGGAGAAGCATGGTGACAGAATTGTTGCCAGCGTTTTTGAAGACCCAAAGTACCTTGATCTCATAGTAAAGGCCGGCCATCGAATCAACCAACAAGATTCGTATCGTTCTCACAGTTTTGCGCCTCGGCCACTTGCATTTCGTAGCAAGTGATATAGAAAAATATATTTTCCTGCTAGCAGTTTTTGGTTGAATGGAATTTTCCTAGACCAGCTTACAGAAACCCGCAGTAACCTAAATCCAGAATCCTTCCACTGAATGAATGCTGTTTTCCGACCGCAAGAGATGGTCGTCTTTGAGGTGGATCTAAGGTGCCTTCACCTGTTTGGCGGCAGTTATCTGAGGATCTAACTCACAGTGATTTTTATAAGTAAACATACAATGAAAAAATTTAAAGACGGTTGAGCATGAAGCAGTTATTTTACATCCATCCAGCACCACCAACTACAGTTATGCAGTCGTGTGTCACGTACGTCGAGTTTTGTGCAAACGAATTAGCAGCTGATGCATGAAAAAGGTTGCGGGAAGTTCACTGAGCTTATTTGTATGTAAGAGATTCGTGACAGAGTTCCAGCGTCCCAGGCATTCAGTAGTAGTCGAAAGTGTGCAGTTCGTGATACATTTTGAGGTGCCTGGTAAGCATCCAGAACGACATTCACATGCTTTTTGGCTGCGGCCAAATTTATCCCAGCGCCACTTGGGATGTGCAACATACATTGTCAACGCTGCCGTCATTGTTGGCATCCTGCTCATGGTGAGAGAAAGTGTATGTTATTATTGAAGCAGCCCCTAGTAGTATGGGCTATGGTTTGTCACTCAGCTCGTGTTTGTGAGCGGTTGGAAGCAGGCTACCAAGTTCGACTTTCCAACATATTTTTCCACATTTTTGATACGGAGATTTCTTCATGTAATCTGACAGTAGTGGAGCATTCTTCTTCGACATCTGAGGTGCTATCAGTGATGTTGGTGTCGTGCGCATTTCCGAATACTTCCTGTGGCGGAGTGCGTTGAGGCTTCTTCTAAGAACCATCAGCTATATTACAGTATTTATTTCAAAGGCAAACTTCATGACAATACCTAGTGGTCCTATTAACAGAGTCGGTGATGCCTTAATTCATATTATCTCTCTCAGGATTTATAAATATATATATATCGATCAGCACTCTCAGGATTATAAATATATATATATCGATCAGCAGCAAATACCGAACCACGTTAATCAAAAATGGCTCTTGTCATTGATTAGTATAAACGTGCTCAGAGCTGCCTTCTATGCCTTGTAAATTGGCTGCTGGTGTCATCAGCTATATTCCCAAAGCACACATGGGATTAGTTTTCTGTCACAAATGGGAACCGCGATTGAATAAAGATGCCAAAAATGCTGCCGTTAACAACCAGGAGCACACAAAAAATTCAAGCTGATGTGAGACGTCCTGGTGTAGCAACAAGCTGTCATTGAGATCTTACATTGCATCTTGCATGTTTATATGACTAGGTGCCCACAGGGGGCATGGTAGCCTTTCAGTGCTCGAACGGGCTCATGGAAATCCATAAGTCTATTATATCCATTCGTTCTCTCCCATCCATGGTAAATTCCCCTACCAAACGCAGCTAAAATGTTCGTCTCGGTTTACGTCATATTTAGGACTGCAGCGTTTCACAGCATCCCAAAATGTTGTCTTGTTTTCATTTACCAATCAACCTTCCTATAGAATCAATCAGTACTTGTGTTTGAGAACGTGATATTTTCATTTCATACCCCGCCCAGAGCTTAACAAGCTTCGTTTTATTGTGTGAACAAAAGGTTGGGTTCTATTTTCAAGGCTCGGAGACATTGACGGTGTAGTGATCTGCAGCTCTTCTGTGCCAAAACTAGCGGATACCTTCATGACCAAATTATCGAGGGATTCATCTGATACCTACAGCATTCTTCTAAAGCTATTCTAATGATGTTGCGTTGGTTGTACGAAACAAGAAAAACCTTTCCTGGAGGTTGTCAAACCACTGTATTTGAACATTCAATTTACCTGCCACTTTTAATCCAGAACAGACTCCCTTTACTAGACGTGCTACTCAATGGAAGCGCGGGAGAGTCCACACGTATTTTGGTCTATTGAAAGCCCACTTGGAGTTGAAAGTATCTCGAGTCCTGTAGCTTCTCTCTGATGGAACACAGAATTTCTCCATATATTCGATCACCGAGCTAACTTAAACGCCATATAACGCACGAAAGAAGTTTGAAATTCTGGAGCAAAATGAAAAAAAACATTACGTGGAGATAGTTACCAGGCTTGGCAACCTGACAGAGTCTAAAAAACTATTCTGAAGCTTAACTTCAAAATAAGAAAAACCAAGATTATAAACCTCCGTAAAAATGAACATATTATGCATATCAACTCAAATGCTGTTAAGCGCATAAGGCATACCACTGGTCTGAACGCCGTCAATTCCGCAGTTTTACTAACACTTACCCTACAGCTACCGTGAATATTTCTCAAGACAAGCGGACCAAGCTTGGTGTCATGGCCTGGTAGCGCAGGATTTCTGGATGGCTAAATAAAGATAGGTGACCGAACTCCGTCTTTGAGGATGCCAAACGTATTCTGCAGAATGACCCCTTCTTCCATCTCACTTATTTGTTCTTACTTCCACTGAGACGTAAGCGATAGCAAACATCAAAGTTCGGTAAGTCCTTTCTGACCACTTTCTATGGACCACAACTTTGTGCCCAGAAGTGTCTGGTAGTTCCGCCTGCAGTGGTCTAACGTGAGTGGGTAATCTTCATCCAGAAGTTGCGTCAGACAGTGTATTCGACCGAATTTGTCCATCTCTGCCTAAGACTGTGATACAATCGTTTGTTCTAACCCTTAATTTCTGTCCGCTTCTAAGCTATCCAGATAGACAGAACAGATAAAATGGCGCTTCATAATATTCAAGTGATAATTTGTTTAAAATCATCTTTGAAACGTTTAATTTCCACTTCTCAGATTGACCTTACTGCAAGCTTTCAGTTACTTTAGTCCATATACTCTCCTTGTTTGTCTGGAATAGGCTACGCAAGCAGATATCCTTGTTTACCTACGTTTTATGAATGTTTGCACGTGCATCGGAATTTGTGCGAAGTATTTTCACCAATAAAAATTAAGAATAGTTTCCAACTTCTTCATTAACCTCAGTTACAATTTGATAACCACTTCCATTCTGGTACATGTTTTGAACTATTCTTCCGCGCTATTCGGATATTTTTGCACTGTGCTCCTGCGTACTTAGGGTCAACAAGAAAGTCAAGTGGCTTGTCGAAAAGAAAGCTCATTCTTCAGAGAGAGCAGACTGCAAACTGAGAAAATTTACTGAAATTTGAATAATCACTATCACATTATAATCAGTTTCAAAGCATTCTTGCGACTGAACAATTGTACGTAATTGTATGTAATTCAAGTGCCACCAAAATATTCTGGGTTAGTGCTACTTGGGTGAACCTGTGTCTACTGCTATCCAAGGACCAGAATCGCCCTAAGATTGTGTTAAATTAGTAGTGAACAGATCAAACATTTGTCAGCCATTATTGATCTAAATAATTTGCTGCTCAAAATCCGTCAAGCTTCAGGTCGTTTACCGGAATTTAGTCATCGCAGTCGGTCTTCCAGTCTAGTGGTGGCGCGTAAGTGGAGGCCATCATTGATAACAGCGTTTTGATTACAAAGAACTATTAGCGAACTGTTTCACCTGGACTTCGCTTAATTGGAGATAAAGAGTCTGCTTCTACGGGACATCCAATTGCAAGTTAAACTCGTTCCTAGCAATACATCAACCGAAAAATCGTGCCTGATTAATTTCCGATGCGAACTGGTGGAAATCAACACCATTTTTAAAGCTCCAAGCCCTAAGTTTTCAAAGATGCAAGCACACTTGAACAATCACCGGCAAGTGTGCAGCAACTTTTGACGGGCTGTCGGCGGTTTCATCTCACTAAATCAAGTGTCCATCCTACCGGCGACTGCTAAACCAGTTTTCACGTTGTAAGCGACCCATACATTACAGGCAAGTCCACGACGGTGACCAATCGAGAAGTATCCTAAGTGGAAATGATTTTTCTGTCAGCGTTTCAACAGCTTTGAATGGAAGTATAGATAATCAACTCTGTGCTGAATGGATTTATGCGAGAAAACAGCAATTGCTTCTTTGGAAATGATGTTTTTTTCGTTCAATTAAATTTGAACTCCTTTTTTGCCTGTGATTTTGAGAGAATCACTAGCTAAAATTACTGAGCAAAAGTGATTCGGCTACTGGTGATTCTTAATCAATGACGGATAGGTCTTCCCTATATGGGTGATAGATCTCGCGCAATATCAAAACTGCTGCTTGTCAACAGGACCGGAAACTAGTGTTGGGCGCTTTCAAAGCATATATTGGAATGGCAAAATGGTCATGTTGATAGGTGTGCAGATACTCCCACAGTAGTGATTTTTCGTAATGAGGACCTAAAGAATATGACAAGTTACATCAAACGTGTTGGTGAGCTGACAGAAAGCAATAAACGATGTGTAAAATCATCCCTACGCATTCATGTTGGTATCCTAGAATGCTTGCGACACACGGCTGACGCGAAGCATCCCTAACATTGGGCGGTATTAATATTTCTGAGCCAGTAGAGCACAATTGGATACCACGGGTATTATTTCCAAAGTCCGTCGTCTCTTGAGCCATGTGCCTTGTTAGTCCATCCACATGACAGGCATATACAAGAGCTTGAGTTGATTTCACTGGCCCACAAGTTATCGTGTGACTTCTCCAAGCACGAGTCTCATGGTCGTTTGAGCACCGTCGCTCAGCATGGGCGTTCGTTAGATAAACCATAGCTAATAATAACACCAGAATTATTGTCGATTAAAGGTCAGTCATGACTACAGCAACTTGCCGATCAATATGATCGTGGGTCTTCTACGTTCACAGCTGCATTTACCAGTCTTCGTCCACTTCCGAATAATGTACAGTTACTGAGGGGAATCGCTCCGTCTGAAGAAACCATGCCACTTATTGCGTCGAGAATAGCATGGTCTTTATTGTGGCGTGATTGTTTGTGTATTTCCATGAGTTTTAAGGCTATCCGTGTGACGTTTGCAGAAACTCTCGAACCAGGTTGGTCGGTGAATGATCCTCTGTGTTATGGGTTGGAATACGCTTGGTGACGTGGTACTACTCTGCTGGTGTTGCGCCAAGTACTACTGCCCTGCGCTCGGATGTTTGACTCAAAATCTTCCTGGTAGTATGAAAAGAACAGGTGATTTTATTCTGGACGTTCGTCCCGTCAACGAAGCCAATCTATCCTATCTAAGCCGTCCCAGCTGTTTAATGTCATCAAAGCTAATCAAATGAGAAATCATCTTTCAAGGAACCGAAAATTTCGTGTCCTAACGACCGACAGGTGGGCTCACTAGCGAGGGTAATTTATTTACCAATTATAGCAAGACATATAAACATAAACAGTCTACCACTGGTGTCTTCCATCTTTACTATTATCTCTTGAACCCCTTACTGTTCCATTTGACGATCATCCTTCTGCAGATTCATGGTCACAGTACCCTTTCATCCGCAGAATACGGCAAACTCTTGTTCAGGTCAGCAGCTTTTCTGTCGCTTCTTAGAACTCCTTCAGCCTACTTCGGGCTTCTTTAATCGATTTGATCTATGTAAATAAGCGTCTCTTTACTGTTATTTTTCAACATTCACATGAACTTTCACCAGCCGAAATTATATCCCTTACTTATTTGTAGTTTCCGCCTACTGACCAACCAACCTTAGCTCTGATGTGAGAACTTTCGAGTAGTTTCCTGGGAAGACTGAAGAACTCCCTTCGTAATCCTCGAAAACGTTCTGACCCAGGCCTTAAAAAATCTAGTCAAACCAGCTTGTGAAAAGTTCTAAAATCTGCGTTAATAGGGAACGTCAATCGCATGTGGACCACATAGAATCCATTGCTCGTACGGCAGGGAACTCGGCATTTGTTGTTACTGGGGGATCAACGATTAGGAATTGGATTTCGTAAAGTCACTATCGCCCCTTCAAGCCGGGCATCGTATACATTAGAATGGTGGAAATAGCTCAGCCAGAAGGGCTGTTAGGCATGCGCTGGTGCGTATTCTGCTTGCGGATGGATAAACCGGATGTATTCAGAGGGCCGCGAACAAACTAAGAACGTATTTAAAATTTTAAAGGTGGTAGTGAGTTTCTGTGTTCTGCCATGACCGAGTTGTTCAGATATACCTGGGAACAATAGTTTACGCCAAAGACCTAGGGCCAGCTTATCATTGTACCTTAATTCGAAATACGTACCCGAATAGATCGTTTTCACTATGGGAATATAAGAAATACGCCAGTCTTAACGGCCACTAACTTCAAAAGTAGTGAGCTCAGCATGTATGACAAAAGTCCGAGTGATGTATGCGATGCCTCGGTATTGGGATGCTTGGCTGGTTAGCGTGAAGATGTGCGGTTAGCCGAATACCACATCGAGAGCCCCAGGCAGAACTTCGACCAGTTAGGTGGTGCATTGACCACATCTCCATAATAATTCAAGTGCTGGAGCAACGTTATCAACGTCATCATGGACAGCATGACATCATGATCACAGCTGACTAACTGTGACTGTTTTTCTTGACTTTAAAAGAGCCTTCTTCATCGTGGATGGGTTTTTCCTTCTAAATAAATTTGACCTTCAAAGTTTGAATATTCTCCCTGCCATTTGTACGGGTGCGTTAGGATTTCCAATGGGGCACCGAAATGTCTATCAAATTTTGGTTCTCCTAATTGTTGTGAACCTTCACCATATTTGTCCACATTTGTCATTAACGATATCACCTAATATACTCCTTAGGCGATCGCGAGTCTGGATGCTGCAGTTGCATTTATTAGAATGATTCGCAGGCTAAGATTAGGCAGATGACATTGTTATCTTATTTGAGTAATAAGCGCCCACGCACACTGGTCTGAGTAGAATATCAGATGTAATCGCCCGTATTTAGTTTTATTTTCATGGAGCAAGGTCCCACTTCACGACTTCCCATTCCCAGAAATAGGATCATGAGGTTGTTAAGGGGTTTAGTCATCTTGAAAGCCTCATGACCATTGACTGCACTGTGACGGATGAAGTCAGTTCCCAAACTGCGTCAACTTTGGCACCGAAAACGAATATCACCGATGTTGAAGACCCACAAGTTGGGCCGCAACCTTAAGGGCTGTTATACGCCATGGCTGTGGAACTCTGACTCCATGATTTGAATACCTCAAATATCTTCAAATATTTAACACCTTGTCCTTATGGTGTGACAGGCGTTAGCTAGCTTTGGCGTACACTCAGTGAAACGGTCCGAAATCAAGTCAAAAGTGATGAAACGGATTCGCTCGAGCAGCAGCTAAACCTTAGCAGGTTAGTGCTGTTCGAACATGTAGTACTTATGTCCGATCACGGTCTATTAAAAAAGCCTAGCTTCTCATTTTAGACGATCTTTGGTGAGAGGTTTGCGGAAGGCGCGTAACGACGTAGTAACGCGAAATGAAATGAGGCCAGAGGCCTGGACGTAAACTTGTAACACAAACATTTCATCAACAGAATCTTGGTGGCTCAAGTTGCATAGGCTTTTACCCGTTTGCTCGTTTATCCGGGAAACTCGGTTGTAGACATTTCGGCCCTGGTCAAAGATAGCACACCAGTGCTTGGTGGATCAGTATGACACACAATGAGAAGCGCTGCTCCGCCCCAACTCACAAAAGGGTACCGGATTAGCAATGCAATCAAATAACCTAGTCAGACCAATGCTGAAAATCAAACACTGCTGCGTCGTCCGTACTGGGAACCATCGGCAGTGCGCATCTCCTGGGTTAAATCTGAAAATTCTGAATGGCGGTACTTGACCATTATAGCCTGGAAGGTGGCCTTGACAGCTCACCTGGTCGGCTTGATTTAAGCTCCCATTTGAAAATCCATTTTGAATATTGTGAAGCGCTAAGCAGAGGCCACTTTTTTGGTAAATGGTTAAATTGGGACTAAAGCTTAAGCGCTACCGATAAATTAACGCTGACACTCCATTCGTATTCATACATATTTCTTTTTTAATGATAATAGCTAGACTACTGTGGCCTTGTAATTGTTTGGCTATCAAAGACATTTTTGCTGTAGGGATGTGCTTAAATACAAGGTTGAAATTTCGATGTCAAAGCTTCGACCTTCGAAGAATGTCACTGCACAGTTTTCCGAACCGGAGCTGATCTCAGTGGCAAATTTCCACCAGTATCAAGGCTTCCACTTCATCCGGCGCTCTTTATTCTGTGACCAACCGTTGAAGCGCGTTGTCTCACCAGTCGCCCCTTGTAATTCAGGTGGATTCCGACATCCCATAATGCGAATCATTCGGCACAATTTATAAACTGAAGCGAAACACTCGGGTGCTTCGTGCCATGGTAAAATATGACCTGATTCCAATGACTGCTGAAGGTCTCAAATTGACCGAAGTGCATGAAATCATGCCATCCTGGAAAACCTGTGTGGTCATTGTACTTGCAACACCTCTGTGTGCCTGGCCAAGTACCACACAGCCAAAAGTTTTTAATGCACAAAATGACAATTACCGAGTGGTAGTTAGCTCGGCTAGATTAGATCAAATTTGGGTTGCCGGTTTTGCAAGATCATTGCGTTAGAACGCTAATTCGCATACATAAGATCCTTCCTTCATTCGGTAAACTCCGAAACAAAATTTCACCGCCCTGATAATCTGCGGTACCGGATCCTTCCTCCTAATATCTGATTTTATTTTGCCACCCCACGGGATATGAATAGCCAGTAAGTAGGGGATACCGACCGCTCAGCAGTGCTTTGTCCACTGGTAGCCCGTGCAAAGTTGGACAGCCACAGTCGTTCTGCAAAAAGACCGCAGAATACAGTTTTACGCACGCTTCAGATATGTGCTTGCGTACCAGGTTATCTTGATTCCGCTTGTTCGTATCCATGGCCTCTCACTTTATACAAATTACTCATACTGTGAAAGTAGCATGAAAGTTTTATTAACATTGTTGCCTCTATCTCCCAAGGTGTGGTTAACAGCAGTGCTACGTCATTCCTCGATTTACATACGCACTTCATAAACGTGTTTCAAATAGGCCGACGTGCAAATGGTCTCGGTTTTTCTCCACATGGAAAAGCTTCACTAGTCGTTACTCTGCACAACTGCTGTTGTCCGCCCTTCCAGTACTCCTAGTGGCTATTTTTGGACGACTGAATGTGTTAGATGATATAATGAGAGGACAAGTATGCTGGCAAACGATCCTCAAGAATTATGTCTGATCTTAGACTCCCGGTTAATATTTACTTAGCAATTATAATTAGGCGCCGAGTAAGATGTTACTAAGATGAAATTGCACCCTATCAGTCTGTCAGTCAGCGTGTTACGGAGCAAGCCACATCTTGCGTAATCCCCTTAGTCAGTAAAGATAGCACCGACGAAATGCTCGGCTTCAAGAAAGCCGCTTTGCACTTCTCTCTTTTTGTGGTTTTGCCAAGCCTGTATTTTCCGTCAGTGCACAGCACAACCCTTGTTTAGCGTCAGCAGTCACATCTAAACAATCTTGACCATTTCTGTCACCCTCGTATTAGACCTCCATTCATACAAGGTACAGAAAGACTGCACAACCCTGATCAACATGAGACATTATTTTTGGCTTGCAGCATTCGAATCCGTCCTTCAAACTTGTAATGAGCAGCCCCAAAACCGAAGCACCAGACTGCAAGTGAGAAAATGATGCGATAGCTGGATCCAACTGAACCGCCTGATAAATCCTTCCATCCATTCAATTACCTTGTCCACTCGTTCCTTTTTGACTTCTCGTAGTTTTCGTGCCCACCAGTGAGACTGCTAAATTGTTGTTTGCATGTGCCAGTGCATCTGCTTGCCCGTCGGCTCTCGTCGTCCGTCTTCTCGGCCTGTTCCAGCTTGCCTCGTTGTGGGACCTAGGTAGTTGTGCCATAATCATAATCACGATCCTGGTCTCCGCTAGTTGGCCCAGAAAACCATACCATTGAGATTCCTCTCCACTCGTTGTTATCGGGAGTGAGGATTGTCATTTTGCTGTGCCACTCAGGTCTTAGACTTGTGTGCTTTCTATTGACCACACGAAAGTGGAGACCTGAAGTTTGCCGTATACGTATACCCAACCGTGTGTTA
Source organism: Opisthorchis viverrini (assembly GCF_000715545.1). NCBI lineage: Eukaryota > Metazoa > Platyhelminthes > Trematoda > Opisthorchiida > Opisthorchiidae > Opisthorchis > Opisthorchis viverrini. Next base: position 749,385 of record NW_008751863.1, read on the forward strand.
CTAGCGCAGCGAATTTTCTCAAAGCGAAGTTTCCCTTTCGAAATTCAGGACTACCCGGACACGGATTTTGTTCACTTTTATTACTTGAACCATTGTATTAACTGTAGTCTTACTATCCAAGGATCTAAAGCGTACCAGAAGCTTTATGGGACCGAATCAGATTGCCCTTCCTGAGAGTAATTCACGGGGAAAAATCAAACTACAGAAACTTCATGAAGCCAAAAACTCAATGCCATATTATGCTTAGCTTGGAAAACTCTCCCCTTTTGTTATCCTTTCTGTGCCCCTCAGGTCTTAGACTTGTGTACTTTCTGTTGACCACACGAAAGTGGAGACCTGAAGTTTGCCGTATACGTATACCCAACCGTGTGTTACTAGCGCAGCGAATTTTCTCAAAGCGAAGTTTCCCTTTCGAAATTCAGGACTACCCGGACACGGATTTTGTTCACTTTTATTACTTGAACCATTGTATTAACTGTAGTCTTACTATCCAAGGATCTAAAGCGTACCAGAAGCTTTATGGGACCGAATCAGATTGCCCTTCCTGAGAGTAATTCACGGGGAAAAATCAAACTACAGAAACTTCATGAAGCCAAAAACTCAATGCCATATTATGCTTAGCTTGGAAAACAAGTGTCCCAACGAAATGCGTCTAAGACTAACTCTCATGTAATGCATGACCCAAGTAGTACATGTCCTAGCTGCTTTATGCCTTTGCAAGATCATTCGATTTCTGTGGTGATCTGTTTGCACTCTTGTCCACATGCGCCACACTCTCGATGGCCTTCTAAGAAAATGTGTTACGGCAACAATTAAACAGTGCAAAAACAGTGTACCACGCGTCAGATTTTGTAATCCATGAGCTACCACACCACAAGCTGTGACGTAGGTGAAACGGATGTACACACGTTTCTTCAGCCGCACAAGTCGCGGAGTCCAAAACGGTTCGGTTCTAGTTTAATGTTCATCAGTAACGCCAAATATAGAAATCTATTTTCCGATGCAACCCATACCGTCACAGTATGAACACATTAAGTCGCGGGGTTATCTTCATATATCCTTATATATATGTATATATATATATATATAATATGTATATATATACTGCGCACAGCATGTAGCTCGGGTGAGTTTGCAAGTCGATTGCCAAGCTCGCTGAACAAGTCAACTGCCGCCTGATCAGTAGCCACTGTTTATGTTGTCCTTTGGATTTTAAACAGGATGGCTTTTCCAATGAGGGTGGTGCACTAGTTTGTCCACCTATGGGAGAACTTACAGAACCGCAGTACTTTGTAAAACCATGCAGGTGTACAAACTGAGTGAAGGTCAGAGAAAGTTAAAAATCGGCGTTTGGTAACCGATGTTTCTGAAGTTGGCAGGAGCATCCAAACGGCGTTAGAAATTTTTGACGAACAAATTATATAGAAAACGGACTAATGACATAGTGAATTGTGATGATGGCTCAATCATGTCCTTGGTATTAGACGCATTTCCTTTATCGGGCCCCCTTCTACTCTCCATCTTCAGGATAAAAGTAAGAGTGGAACTTCTAAATAAGGAACCATCAAAAACGGCCCGACTGTCTCTGGAATAAGAGCCCCTTCCAGTGAGTTCCGTAGGCAAAGTGCCCGATTACTCCAAACATCCGTCCAGACTAACTGGATTAGTGGAACGACAGGGTAACTGCTGCTCCAGGTTATATACGGTAAATTGCAACATGCCCTGCACATCTACGACTACATTGGCGATATGTCTAAATATTGATATCTCGGATGAGTTTATCGGCTCGGCCTAGGTGTCAGCTGCTCCGGTCGCTGAGGTTAGCAATCGGCTTGCAAACTTTACGCCACCATGCATCGTCAGTGCGCGGTCAGGTTGGTAATTCCTACCTTTATATAGTTCCTGATGTGTAGTTGGTAACTGCGACATACAAACAGTCATGTCGCAGTTACAAACTACTCATCAGAAACTACCTAAACGGTAGGAGAAGTGGATGAATTGACAACCCAATCGTCGTGCATGGTGACGAAACTTTTGCAAGCGGATTGTTAATGCCGGCGAACAGAGCAAGTACCACTGAATCATAGTTGTTGCGCGTAGCTCGACTGGACCAAGGTTTCTGACATTGTGATAATCGCCCTTTTTCGAAACCTAGATCGTTCCAAGAGTCACAATGGATTTTCTTCACCCGTTTTTTCTGAACTACTTCATCTCCGCTTACAGAAGACAAGCCATTAAAACACGCCTTCGAGAGTGAATGAACGACATGCATAGGTTTCGGTATGACTCGGGTGTTGGATCCACGTGACCATTCGTATGCACGGATAGAGATGAAATTTTTGAAAACCGATGCCAATGACGTTTCTGTTGGCAGTTCTTACCCAGATTGTCTTATTAGTTTCGGAGGTGTAAAGCGTTCAGCCGTAGCACCCTTCCGGTGCCTACCTGCCATGCCACCCGAAGGAAGCACGAGGGCTGGGATACTGCCAGGTTGCCTAAGCCTAGACAGGGGAAGTCGAGTGGCGGAGGGCGGATTCGAACCGCGGACCTTCCGGTTAGTAAATTCGCGCTCTAACCACTTGGGCCATCTCGCCCCCAGTTTCGGAGGTGTAAGCCTGAGAACACCCCCTTACCTTCTTGCCCTTTTTCAACAAGATAAATCATCATCTCAAGTTAGCGAAGCTCCGTAGAGCTAACATCCACTTTTCGGTTTTCTTATTGCAAATTAATTAATAGCCTAGCAATAAGTCCAAAAACACCGGTCGAAAATCGTGTTTTACTTAATTCAGTTACCAACAAATGACACGTTTAGTGCACACACCTAATGATTTCCACCTCAAGGTTTCAACCGTTGCAAGCAAAAACCGATGCAAAAAGCCGATTTTTGAAGAACAATTCCATCAATCACGCATGCGTAACTAACTCCCGCCTCGACTTATCCGTCCAACTAATACTGATTAGAGAGGAAAACACCAGACTGAGTCTTCCCCCGGAAGGTTGCCACTAGAATCCGTTAAAAACAAATCAAGTTACGTGGGCTCTGTGACTAAAGGATGGTGTGTGCTACCTCATGTCTAGATGGAAGTTAATGACCCAGCAGGTCAGTCACCCGAATCTGGATCGCACTGTTCAACCCCATATTCGCGAAGTTTCGGCGCGAGTTTTCCGGGCATACCAAGTGTTCATGATTCTTCACTAGTGCTTCTTCGAATCTCCTACATACCTGAGACGTGCGAATAAGCTACCAGTCACGAAATAGGATAACCACACGGGCCGTTCAGTGCCCAAAGTGAATGGTTGATAGCTGGTATACGCCGGTTCAACCATACGCGGGAGCCCGTTACTTGTATGCCATTTTCCTAATTTGCAAATTTCACACTCTCTTCAGGAACGAGATACACAGAATATATTTACAAATCTCATGTATGGGTGTGAATAGTCCTCCTTGGCTCTACTGGTATTGCTGTTTCTCCAGAAATTCCAACAAGAATGTATGGCTACAGGTTACTTCAAAATTGCGGTCTTTCGATCAAACAGTAAAAAAAACTCCGGTCGAAGAGGAATGGTTTTTACCTGGTGAAGTCGCATCCGTTTTGACCGTGGACGAAAAGCCGCCTCGTAACTAGTGTTTGCCTCATGCCTACAAGCACCCGACATATCCTTACCAGATTAAGTGTCCGATCAATAATAAGGCCTATTAAACTAGGGGAAATGCTAGGACACAGGTGTGTAATAACGACCTACCATAGGTACGATCAATAACTCACTTATCAGTATTTTAGGCTACGCAACAAAATCGATTGGTCTCTACTAAAAGCACCCTCCCTATACACCGTTATATAGTGACACTATTAGTGCAACAGTGCTAAATTTTTATCCAAAAAACCACCGATGGCCGATGGCACAGGAGGAGATGGACAAGCCTTTTGAGCAATTTTTACATCGTATTTTTGACTACACGGCAGGACACAAAAGATAGATCATAAACCTGCAAAATCTCCTGATGACTATACCATTCTGATGCCTAAACTAAATCAGTGAGCGGAAAGTTCCTCAGGTGAATCCCCCGTGCCGTGTTGTTTGAAAACAGGAGCTGGCCGCTCTTTCTGTGCATCCCGTTTATTTCTAATGTGAACAATTACAATAATTTTGAGTAAGGGCTTACGCACTGCAAGATGCATATAGATATCGGTATGTCAAAAAGTGGCGAAATGATAGCATACTGATGCAGGACACTTGGGTCTTACTAATCTTTTCGGTCACGACACGCTGTTTATATGAACAGTATCCTCCGTTTTCCGATTCCATATTCCAGTGGTTCAGAATAGTACGATATACACAACTGAACAGTCAGGGTTTCACCTTTCCACTAATGGCTCAGTGATGGATCGTTCAGCCGCAGAACCCTTTCTGTGCCTAACTGCCATGCCACCCGAAGGTTGCACTAGGGCTGGGATACTGCCAGGTTGCCCAAGCCTAGGCAGGGTGGTCGAGGGGCAGAGGTTGGGTTCGAACCGCGACTTCCTGGTCAGTAAATTCGCGCTCTAACCACTGAGATTTCTCACTAAAACCTAAAACCTAGCTAGCGGTTTTCCTCACTATTGAGCACGGCGACAATCGAAGGATCTGTTTTTTTTTACTTATATGCTGCACACCTTGCTGGATCTTACGACGTTGAATCGCTGTGCTCTCTATAACATAGGAGTAATTGCGTACTTCGTTTCATAGACAATCATACCTCAAAACAGGGCTACCTTCCGCGGGTACTAGTGACCGAGAACCTACAACGCTGACGATCCTTACCTCTCAAGGATCTGGTCTCGCAACCACAGAGGGGAACCAAGGATATGAGGGGTTGGCTTATGTGTGCTCGATTGCATGGTGTCTCCATAAAGCATTCTTCAAATGCACAAAGGTTATTCTTACAGAGTCTCACTAGATATTTTCTTCGAACGAAGGTACCATAAGGTGAAGTCTCGTTCGATTTGCTTTCCTCTCACTGATGGTGGTTGGAATTGGAAATGTAAGCCTAAAGAATGTTTTAAATGCGATAAACGCCTTTCTCCACGATGAACATAGTGGCGTCAGAGGGCACTTAAGGGCAAGCAAGAAGCCGCCCCCAGTCAATAACTTGAACTAAGTTGCCCAAAGGACCACACTTACTTGTTACTAGTCAACACAAGTTTTTGGCAGCGGAAGGGGCAATGAGAGAGCAACGAACCCCGTATTGGATAATGCGACGCTCACTTACAGTATTACCTACCTCCATTAACAGGCATGACAAACTTTATAGGGAAATTCACTGAAGATAGAAACCAAGGTCACGTATTCAGATCAGTTTGTATGACCATGAAGAAAGCCCATCGACAGGTGAAAAGAAAAACACGATAGTGGACAATAAGGAAAATCGGCACCAAGACCAATGTGTAGTTAGCGTCTCGAAAAGAGTCACCAATCAAAACCTTTCAAGGATGAACAACCGCGAGAACGGATAAAAACGACCGGGATGACATGCTGACCTGAATTACGTTCACTGACTCAAATACACTCAAATTTTAGCAACACCATATGTCAAGACGGTATCGAGATCCTAAATATATACGAAGGGATCAGAGTCAGGGGGCTTACTGAACGAAAGAACTAGTCACAAGGTTATTAGATTCGTTTTGAACAGGATGAACTGAAGAACCCCAGTGCTATCTGCAGCTGAGTGACTGGCCTTCAATTTCCAGAGTCCGCAATGTCTTGCACAAAGACAAAAGCATTGCCACTAGCTGTTTCCAGAAGAGAACGGGCTGAAAAAGGAAAGGCTGTTATGTTATGTTCAGAAAACCGATATGCGATTGTGAAATGGGCCCGCGGGAGAGCATTGCGAGAAACGGAGTGGGGATGGACGAGTAGTCTTCCTTGGAATGAACTTCAAAAGAGTTTCCGATGAAGTACGCGAGAGCCTTCGCTCTCGTACTCCCGTTTGGAAATCCACATACGTTTGAACGTGTCTAGAGATGCCAGGATAGAACCACCAATCCAAGTGGAATAAAGACGTTCCTGTGGAGCTGATATTCGAAGACGAGCATCCTTGGGAGCCATTCGCTTCATTTCCAATACCAAACGGTCGCCAAAACCTTTAACGCAGAGGTGAAAAACGCAAAATTTGAGACAATGGAAAACACAATCTGAGCAAAGGACAGAGGAATTAGGTAAAGGAACAACGGCGAATGTCCGAAGAGGACATACAATGTAAGTTAGGCCAGAAGAGTTCAGTTAATCACTGAAAACGGGTCAGACTAAAAATTGGACTTGCCCAGCTGTTTTAGGCTGCCATGGATTTAAGCTGGTGAATCACTTAGTGGTATTACGTTCCACCGGTACTTGATTTCACCTCAACGGATAGTAAATATGCCAGTAAAGGCACTGTAACTACAATCATTGTGATGAAAAGTGTTTTGGCTGATATAACCTGGAGACCTTGCGCTCGAAATGGTCTAGGGTTGAAGGGCGAACTCACTGACCGGAACGCCCTTGTTCGAACCCAACCTCGAGCACCTCGACCCTTATTTTTTCTTTTGGGTGGCACCGAAAGGGCCTATTTGACTGTGGGACTAATATAGTGTGGAATACACCAGTTAGACTAGGTATTATTGATACCGCTGCTATTTTATTGCACGAACCTGATGTCAGCAAGCACCTTAGCAAAGTTTAAGCAGGAAGAACAGACTGACCGCCATCGTGAAAACCTGAAGACTGCTGTTTCAGCAACGAAGGCGTGAAAATAAACTTTGATTAACTTTATGACGGTGGACCACGGTCAGCAGATTACTTCAACTATCTGCTGTTCAGTGTTCGAACGGAAGAGAAACAACACAGGCTGGACAGTGACACCCACCCGGAAAGTAGTGTGGGCGGTTCACATGTAGCATCGCTGACAATACGAAACTGTTGTTACCAAAATTAACTCACCTTTGAAGAGAGTGGATCCTCCCGAAAGCACAATATTCTCGTATAAGAGACGCCGCAAATCCATGTCTGATTTCTGAATAGCATAGGCCAAAACCTACATGGAAGAAAAAATAGATTACAAAGAAGGAACGCCGGTGTAGGAAGGTGGAGCGAATGTCCAAACGTACTTCAGAAAAGGCACTTTCTATAGAAAAACACCAGTGGTCATTTTAGCCACTCTAACCCAGAACCCAACTACGCTCGTCTCTCTTTCTCCACACGAGCTAACCCAAATGCGAATAGTAACAGGAGTTCAAATTATTTACAGACCATTTGGTAGCTAGGTTACGTAAGGCGAAACACGCCTTCCGTTATAACTGAAGGAGAATTGCATGATCCATTTATGGCCAAAATGGTCTACCTTGTTCGGATGGTGTACACATAATTCCCGTACTGATGTCACTGGATGAAGGTCTTCTCGGTCCATTGGCAAGTGTAAATTTCTAATAGCTTTTCCATTTCTTGAACGCCTTTCTGGTCACCACTTCTCTCAATCATTTCTTAGGCGGCAAACTGATAGCTAACTCAGGATTCTCCAAATTGTATCAAACTGTCGACCTGGAGATGTGGGTTTCCTTGTTTCAATTAGGGTTGCAGAACACAAGTTGAGTACGGTTTTCAGCCCTGTTCGAAGGCTAAATTCAATGTAGTTCGTGCTTCTCTATATTCTTGCGCGTTGTCCCGTTTTATTATTATGCGAGAAGTTTGCCGGATTGTTGGTAGAATTGCTTGGTTGTCACATCTTTCGAGCACGTAATTTTGAGCCCATGGCTAATTTTCTCCACAGATGTAATGAAACGAATCGCAAGTTTTGGCCAAGGCGATGGCTGAGTATGTAAAGTGATTCAAAACGAAGGACTCCATCACCAACTACAGCTGATCACTATGTACACAGCCTGAGCCTTTAGATATCTCGGTCCCAATGTACTGAACCTTCAAACGAAAGGCTGGGGTACGAAATGATGATGCCAGAATAGCGTTTCTATGAGCGATACCTTAGACTGTAGGTAGCAGATTATTCTCAGAACCAAACTCCGAGTCTGTCAAGCATTTACCCACCCTGTACTACTAAAGGGATACGAGAAATGGTCACCATGGTGCAGGGGTCTATAAAAATGGTGTAGAAGTTATCACGTAGTAAAGCTCTTGTATTAGGGTATTTTGGAAATCCTGATGACGCCTAAAAGTCAGGCAGTAGTCCTGATTTATCTCAGTACCAGAAAGAACAAACATTGATACTATACTCCCACTAGAAAGTGGAAACATCGAGGAAGATTGATGTCAGTATTGATTTTCATAGTTGCGAAAAGTTGGGAATACGACGTGAATGATCTCAAGTGGTCAGTCTTCCCTACAAATACCATCCAAAGGGCCTAACCAAAAAACAACTACTGACGTGGCGCTGAGGTAAACGGCGAGACTGTGAATCGATGCGGCACGCAACTGAAGCTCCTACATCCACCTGATGAGTACTATTCACGAACAGGCAACGGGCATATTTCTCAAGATCAACCACAGTTTGCCCTTCATAAAACAAGAGGAGCTCCATAAATGGTGTCGAAGGATTATATCCAAAACTAGGAGGTTCAGTCAAAACGGCAGTATTCCAACGTACAAAGGCTAGCTGCACGCAATGAGCAACTGGGTCCAAATCGGATGACGAGCTTGTGTGGGAGTCTCCTAACCCATACCTGTGCCGAGGATCGCGTTGTTACCGAGGGAGAAGGGCAAAGGAAGACCAGACCGTCTGTGGTGAAATCAGATTTTTAGCATTACGGTCTCCAGCGCATCTACAGAATCTGACGTTCGAAACAAGAAAAGTTATTCGCTTATGTAATTCTTGCTGCAGGTCGTCCAAGTATGAGTGGCTGTAATCCGTCATGTTAGTTAAACCGCCTTAGCTCCCAGTGGGAGTCAGCCAGCACAAAACAAAGCAATTAACCAAGGCATCGAAATACCGGAGAGAATGCAACCATATCGTTTCTCCTAGGAGTTAATCCGAACGCAATACGATTCAGCCAATAGAATAGATCCTACTAGGTGGATGCAACATATACTCATAAGGATTACAGTGATTTGAAGTAGAAGCTGAGTTGTGAATAAAAAGAAAGTAAAAAATCGCACTCTCCTGCTTAGTAAGCTCCTGGCTCTCACCTGATGTATACCGAAGAATTCCTCTCCGATTAAGTCCGGGCGAAAGAGGAGTTCGGGTGCCCGGAATCGTGCTGGGCCGATTTCTAAAGTGGAACCGTCTGGGAGGGGATATGATACCACGGCCTCAATAGCTTCCACTTTTCCCGGATTTAGTGTAATGAAGCAAGCCCGTTCCTTGAAAGAAAGAGTAGGAAGTTGAAGACGAAATAGTGGATACCGGATAGGTTGTAACAAAGCACGTGAATTCATACCCATGTCTCTCCTCGAGAATCATCTAAACCGTGACCCAAAGCAAGAGGAAATCTAAAGTGACCAGTTTACTCGACAGATACACATTATATGTACACCTCTAACGGTAGTCGAAGTAAATATGCCATGTGCCCTTCTTGCCAAAGCATGTTGTTGCAAGCCAAGTAGTGAGGCTTCATCGATCGTTTGAGCTCATGTGAAAGAAGCAACACGCAATTTGTTTGCTTGTTCAGAAATTGCACACAAGAATAGTTGTTGTGAGACAGAGCGATCAATAACTCATGTTGCAAAGCGGATAGAAAATGGACAGCTTTGAAGCCTCACAAGGAGTGAATAGCACCACGCTTGACGCCGGAAACAATCCGAGAACTTCCCCACATGCCGCAGCCCCAAATATCGGGCGGGGCTAACAGCGAATCTATGAATTGAAAAATGCAGAAACTATAGAGATCATTCGAACTCTGTGCTTTACGATGCGCAGCGAAAGTGAAAAATGGATTTGTAAAACAGGTGGTCACCAAATGTAGAGCTGATGATGCACCCGTAAATTTCTGCGTGATTGCACAACTGAAGGAATCGGTGTGATTGAGTGAAAATCCGAGTGAGAAAATTTTACTGACAGATGGGGTATGCAACAAGGCGGGATTAAGGGAATTGCATTGACACCGTTGACCATGACTGCTGCTGTGTTCCAAAAAAACATACACTATAAGATGATCGCAAAATCTTCCACCCCATTTAGCTGTGAAAATGTGCGCAGAATTTGGTCGAAAACGACTCTTCAGTGAATAAAACATGGTCAGTAAAACTATGCACAACACAGTGATCTTCTGTCTGCTCAGGGTAGCATTTCAAGTGAGCATCGAATGCAAATATTGTGTCCGGCAAGGAGATGGGGTGCGTCCGTATAGTTGGCCAGACCCTTAGTTTTACTCATTCTATCTGGCAGTAGGAAGAGTGTGTTTGGTTGTATAAATGTGTGATGCACATTGCTGCGTTATTCAGCACAGCATCATCATCATAGACAGCATGACATCAGTGTTCAACACCGATGCTTCACTGCCGTACAACCATGACGATGTGGCATGAGTTTATTTGTATATGTGCAATTCATGGTTGTACGTGGACTGGGATACTGCCAGGGCGCCCACACCTAGACAGGAAGACGATTAGGGTCCTCAACCAAAGCCTTTGGCTCAAAAGCCTAACCGCAAGGCAGCGGTGTTTGGCGGGGAAATGCAAATGCATTACCTTTTCCTGGAGGGCCAGGAGACTGTGTTCGTCAGACCTCTAATCATTAACCAACCTGGTATGAGAGACTCTGCGAGTGTCGCGCGGACACCCCCAGTATAGCTCAATGGGTCTCCGAGGTACACAAACCGCCACACCACGGTAATGTCCAGTCTCTTCGTGACGGGTTGAGCACAGCAGTAAAATATGAAACATTTCAGCGGTGAAGAGCCAACTGCTCCAGGAGTTGCACAGACCCCCAGCCGCCCCCACCTTTAGTGCAATGAAGCGCGGATGTAACTTGATAACCCCAAAACTGGGAATACGGAGAGCTAAACAGAAACGAATATACGAACAGAGAAGCTAACTTAGGACGCCTCACCTTAATCTGCCGGACGATTTCAAACTCGGAACTGGTATGGAAGTCCGCACCCTCTTTGCGAAGCAGTAATCGGAGAAAACGGGTCACATCACGTCCGGCCAAATCAGTTCGCTCGATGGCATGTGGAAGGGCGTAACCTTCGTAGATTGGCACTGCATGCGTGACACCATCACCGGAATCCAAAACTACGCCAGTTGTCCGACCTGTAGAGTACCTGATATGGTGAGGATAGGTTTGAAAAGGTATGGGGAAAATATATTAGCGGTGATATCATTTATCACTGACTTTGACTTACACATCGAATGTCGTGTTGAATTTCTGACGTTACTGATACTACTACCGACACTTGGAGGGGCAATTTGTCACCTGCTGTGATTGTGATGTGTGGAGGTAACGTGTTTGGTTGCACGATTATTAGAAAATAAATACGCCTTGAAACTAGAGAGATCTTTGTACAGCCGTCTTGTCCTGGAACCGAAATGAGCCGCTTTAACAGTGAAGCCATAAGGCCACAGTGGTGCACTGATCAGTACGTCCCGTCATATTTGGGTTAACCGAATCCTGTAAGTTGTGTTTGAGGAAACCCAATGGCGGTAAGTCAGAAGACCTTTGGATAAAGGCCGATAACACAACGTGCATATAACGATCAAATGGACTGAACGGGGTGGAACAAAGTCCGCCTAAAGATGAGCTTAGTGGGAAACCAGCGAGCAGCGGCTTGGGCACCTCCAAACTGAATGGCTACCAACATAATAGATAAGACGGACAGAAATATTACAGAACGGGTAAACGAAAGCTTTTCGTTCCTGCGAAATGGGCAACAATGTTAATTCGTCTTTGCTTGGGTCCAGTAAGTGGACATCACACGGCTCTGGTGATGTACTTTGAATTGCGCAAGCAAACAAACCCGACCATCTGGTGAAGGTGTGGATTTCAACGAAGAGAACTAACCACCGATGCATCCAGAAATATAGCTCAAATAGGCTGGACCTATAGATTTCGTAATGCGGTGATCAGAAAACGGGTGTTTGGTGGGCCAGCAAGTAATTCAGCTGAGCAGCTACGATGTCTCGGTCATGTTTTACGCATGCCGAGCTGTCAACTACAGAAGACAGTGCTGTTTTATGTGCCTAATTAGGAGTGGACGGAATATGACCTGGTAGGAGAGAATGACACCACGAAAAGTCCGAGTGTTGTAGGCCTTCCGGTGTGGGACCCATGTAACCGTCTGTGTGCTTGGCTGAAAACACTGGGAGATAAGTTGACTAATCCATGACAGTCGCCTTCATGCTGTTAGTAGTTAAACACAGTGTCTGGCTGAAAGCTGGACACGCAAACATCTCGTGTTATCGCAACTCTATTCTTTTACTGACCTGGCATTTCTTAGATAAACTGATTTGGTTTTGAGGCGCTGAAGCAAGTGTTGTAAGCTGATGTTGCTGCCAGTGATGATTACGGCGATGAATTCGAGTTCAAGGCAGACGACAGGAATGATTCATCCAGTAGTGAGTGGCCATCACAGATTATCAAGAGTAAGGAGAAACAGCATAACGACAAGAAACTGTGAACTAAACGACAAAATACACCCACT
>NW_008751863.1:762493-782889 GCF_000715545.1 Opisthorchis viverrini
CAGAAAACGGGTGTTTGGTGGGCCAGCAAGTAATTCAGCTGAGCAGCTACGATGTCTCGGTCATGTTTTACGCATGCCGAGCTGTCAACTACAGAAGACAGTGCTGTTTTATGTGCCTAATTAGGAGTGGACGGAATATGACCTGGTAGGAGAGAATGACACCACGAAAAGTCCGAGTGTTGTAGGCCTTCCGGTGTGGGACCCATGTAACCGTCTGTGTGCTTGGCTGAAAACACTGGGAGATAAGTCGACTAATCCATGACAGTCGCCTTCATGCTGTCAGTTTTTAAACACAGTATCTGGCTGAAAGCTGGACCCGCAAACATCTCGTGTTATCGCAACTCTATTCTTTTACTGACCTGGCATTTCTTAGATAAACTGATTTGGTTTTGAGGCGCTGAAGCAAGGGTTTTAAGCTGATGTTGCTGCCAGTGATGATTACGGCGATGAATTCGAGTTCAAGGCAGACGACAGGAATGATTCATCCAGTAGTGAGTGGCCATCACAGATTATCAAGAGTAAGGAGAAACAGCATAACGACAAGAAACTGTGAACTAAACGACAAAATACACCCACTGTCATTCCATGCATTTTTATAGACATGCATTGCTCAGTTGGCAGTAGCTCAGTCACAAGCATGAAAAATGACCTCTCTTAGGGTAACTCACAGACTTAGGACAGCTTGCATTGATATGTAGAGAGCGGGGACGCTGAACGTTTCAAAAAAGATTTCCGCCATTTTCTCCCGATTGCGTTTCGGGTTGTACGGAGGTTCAGTCAGCAGTACAGGATGTTCTTCGCTGCTTACCATCAGCTGGTCTTTACTGTACACGTACGTCCAGATACGCTCCATATCATTCCAATCTCGGATGATACCGTGTTCAATTGGATATCGGATGCTTAACAAGCCACGGTGTTCCTCCGCTTTGGGGCCAATGAATTCATCGCCTTCCAAGGCACCAGCCATTACCCGGACATGTTTCGGTCGCCCAATACTTCAAGAGATGAGGTTTATCCATTTTACGAAGCTGGGAAACTTACTAGTTTGGAAATCGATACTTGGGTACCTGATCGCCAGCAAACCCAGCCTTGAGGATACCGGTGCCCTGAAAAAGATAATCAAAATAGATAGGATCAGAAAGAAGCTACAGCAAACAAGCAGGCCAAAAAGCCTCACTTCATGATTCCATAAATTATCCAGAAGCTCCTAGCATATTACGGAAGGCTATCATAGGAATTGAACTGATTGATAGGAATGCATACCGTCCGAGTATAAGGTAGTCCATAGAATGTCCAGAAATCAGTACCATGGTAACATGGAAACGCTTCGTAGGGGAGACCGCCGCTATATGAAATATGGCTCGAAGAAATACCGAAAAATAGAACATGCACCAAAGCTGGTGCATGTTTCACTTACTACCCTTGTGATAATGCTCTCATATCTTATAAAACTCATCTATTGATGAGAATAAAATTCATATTAAAAGACTTTTGACGCAGATGAGGCTGGCGAGAAACGTAAATCCGAGTCTTATGTAAGCGGAAAAGCCAATTAACTGTACAGTTATTTTACACTTGTTATGAATAATAAGCAATGTGCACTTCACGAATTTCAACGGAGGTCCGGACCATCACCCTGTCAAATGGGAGCTTCACCGTAAATACAACTACAAGTAGTCTATGAATAGTGGTTAACTTGCACTTGAACTTTAAAAAGTAATCGATTAGAGTCACGCGTAATCAACCTCAAAAGGTTGCTGCTTAAAAGGTTGGAACCAAAACGAATGTATAATGTGCGAACTGCATGGTTGAAGGGCTAGTTGCGCTATATCCTGTCCAAACGCAAGGATCAGTCATTTGTAACTAAATTGTTGTGAAACATACATGATGTTTCATTGTTCTCCCTGTGTCAGCTCAGTTTTCTAATAGCTACAAACTGTTAATGAGGCCATGGTGCATACAGCTGCATATTTACCCGATGAAATGTGAGATGCCATCTGATGTGTTGAAACTGGCAGCAGACGATGAACAGCCCTCATGTCCAACTAAAACCTTTGAGATTATCATCACCATCGTCACCGACACCACATCAGTATTCAACACTGATGCTCCGTTGTCGTCCTATATGATGGCTAATGGTTGGAGCGCGAATTTACTGACCGGAAGGTTCCCCAATCCAACCCGACCTCTGATTGTCGACTTCCCAGTCTAGGCTTGGACAACCTGGCAGTAACACAGCCTTCGTGTCTCCTTCTGGTAGTATGGCGGTTAGGCGTCGAAAGGGTGCTACAGCTGAACGATTTTTGTTGCAATCTATTCCGGCATCTGATCTCACCCATTCCCAAAATCTGCTTGCGGACCCTACAATGCGAAGCGTTGATGCCACAGATTGGATCCAGAACGGTTGCTGTCAGCCGAAACTTGGCTTTTCGTTTCTGAATTTATATTTTGGGCTTGATGGTGCTACGGAATTTTACAAAGAGACCGAAGAGATACAGCGCCTTTACCCAATAAACAACGCAAATTGAAAGGAACCAACAGGCTACGGAATTTCCGCCAAAACATCAGCACCGTGACTACTTTTACTGATTACTACAAATTATCCTTCAGAGATGGCAGACAGCATTCGCGATATTCTGAAGAAGTCTAAGATTTTCTGCCGGAAAATACATCACAGTTGTCATGGATCCCCAGGAAAGGCCTACGTTTGTATTCGCTGCCAAGTCAGCATTCCGCCTGAACCAGCTCAGGTGGTCTCTCTGGGCTACACCCCTAGGATAAGCCGATACAACACATTTAGGATCACCTAAATCAGTTGAACCAGAGTACTGTCGTACCCGAGCGACAGGTGGATGTCTATTAAGACGCACATCCCGAGAGAGCCATATCGGTGGTTACCCATGTAGTGGTGCGTGTGACATGCAGGCAAGTACATGTACACAGTCATCTATGGCTTTAATGGAAAAGCGCGCTGATTTATCATACTTTTGTAGTTGGGATGCAGCACCCTTTAGGGGCCTTGCTGTCATACCAGCGGAAGGAAGCATAAGGGCTGGGATACTGCCAGGTTGCCCAAGCCTAGACAGGAGCAGTCGACATGCTGAGGTTGGGTTCGAACTACGGACCGGAAAGTCCTTAAGTTGGAGCCCTAGCCAAAGAGGTAGCTAGAGTTCGGTGTGCTGAATGCTAGAATCTTATAAAGATAAACAAAGTGCGACGTTCGAGTTGAGGATTTTCGACAGTATGCGAAAAGATGTCAAGTACGCGGTATATGTGAACTTCTCGTGTTGTATGGGAGAATAGCTAGTTACCGAGAAAGTTTCAGCCGCCAAATCAGAATGGCCGCAGTTGGTACGCGTGCAGAACCTACAGATAAAGAATTGATATTGCTTCGGCTAGTGCAGTTTCTTGCAGAAGTTGACAACCAGACAGCACGAAGACGACCAATTACGGGATCCAATCAATCAAAGAAAAATCAACTCCGGAGGTAAGATCTACAACGTTCGCCTAACCCACTGCATCAGCCGCACGACCTGTTGGAGTTTATACGCGGTAATGCTCATTAAATGAAGTCATACTTATATTCCATTCGGGTTTTGAAAGCAAAGCAAACCGCTACCGGTGGTGTTGAGGTTGCTTAGGCAACTGGTCAGCCGACATTTTTAAGAATTCGGTCGTAAAAAACCACGGCACCCCTTAGTTTAAATCATAAATCGTTCAGCTGTAAAACCCTTTCGGTGCCTAACTACCATACCACCCGAAGGTTGCACGAGGGCTGGGATACTGCCAGGTTGCCCAAGCCTAGACAGGGGAAGTCGAGAGGAAAAGGTCGGGTTCGAACCACGGACCTTCTGGTCAGTAAATTCGCGCTCTAACCACTTGGGTCATCTCGCCCGCTTAGTTGGCAAGTTTCCATACAACCCGAGGGAAACACAAGGGATGAGATACTAACAAGTTATCGTAGCCTAGAGAGGGGCAGTCAAGGAGCCTGGGTTGAATTTGAATAAGGCCTTCTGGTCAGTGACTTTGTGCCTTGAAGTCTGAACTGTCCCGAACTTCCGGGGACAAAACCAATGGAAATTCTGAGAAGCGGACACAAAGCGGCCAACTTAAGCATTAGCATGGTGTTATTCACTTCCCAAGGTCCACGGCTGACATGCCCATCGATGGAACCCATTGGTCATCAGATGGTGGTCAGGAAATAATATTGACCAAAGACAGGCGTCAGTAACAACCTGTTTTTGCCTACGTGCCGTGCTGTATATAGCAATTAAAGCACCATCGACGACACGCGGACCGACATACCGTCGGGGTGCTCAAATCTAGTCAGGACAGTTAGGGCTCTCACCCAAAACCCTGACCAACGTGCAATAAATTGACTGTTAGCACAATACTACCATTTTTCGAGGAACAAGTAGCCACGCGTTGCAGTCCCCAGTCTGGATGGCCAGGTGACTGCTTCAGCTTAACTATTCACTAACCAACTTGCTGTGAGGAATTGTACCAGAACCACAAGGACAACCTCCGGTTCAGCTCAACGGGTCACGCAGACGCACAATCCGTAACACCACGGCAAGGTTAAGTTGCTTCAAGAAGAGATAAAAAATCGTTCAGACGTGGCACCCTTTCGGTGCCTAACTACCATGCCACCAGAAGGAAGCACGAGGGCTGGGATACTGCCAGGCTGCCCAAGCCTAGACAGGGGAAGTCGAGAGGTAGAGGTCACGTTCGAACCACGGATCTTCCGGTCAGTAAAATCGCGCTCTAACCACTTGGACCATCTCGACCCCTCAAGAAGAGATAACCTGTCAATTTCCAAACTGCTGAGGACAAACTTAAACAGGTCGGATAAATCCGATTCCGGGTACAAAACGTTGCCGTTACTATTCGATGGATGTTCGGCCTACCTTCGTCGCGGAACGAAGGTCCCTCTCTCCAAGCCCATCAACTTGAGAACTACGCATCATGCGATACTCCCAACCACTTCAACGTTGCAATGGTCCTGCAGGCTGGACTGCTGGAGATCAATTCCTGAAGGTTTAGCCATACCAGGAAGGCTAACGGAAAGTAACTAAACGAAGAACACCGGGTCCCCGTATTGCGATAGATCATTTTTCGCGGTGGTCTGGAGGTAAAGTCGTATTGTATTCTGTTGTAGGAGAGTCAGCAAAATGTTTTTCTTTGGAACTCTAATTACCGGCGCATCACTCTACACAGCCGAAAGACTCTTAAAACCAAAATCTGGTGTTACTCCAATTCCTGATTAGCCATACCAGGAAGGCTAACGGAAAGTAACTAAACGAAGAACACCGGGTCCCCGTATTGCGATAGATCATTTTTCGCGGTGGTCTGGAGGTAAAGTCGTATTGTATTCTGTTGTAGGAGAGTCAGCAAAATGTTTTTCTTTGGAACTCTAATTACCGGCGCATCACTCTACACAGCCGAAAGACTCTTAAAACCAAAATCTGGTGTTACTCAGAAGGTACCCGCTGCGCGAAGTCGCATTAGGAGTTAGACGGTTATGCTCTACTCCCTGCGCCTGTAGGACCAGGCCAGTCCCCTAAAACCAAGCTGGTCATCCTGTTGAGTCATTGACTCCAAGAAGAGTCCACCAAGAAAGTGCTAACAACCGCTACCTCTACCTCTTAGTTCAAAATTTTGAGTCACGAGCTAGAGGAAGGGCCTCAAAGCAGCACGCTATATTCTCCCGGTGCCTCGTGGGTCAGACTTCTGAGCCAAAGGTTCAAGATGCAGTACTTCAGCAAACCCCCTTCTTCGGCATGGACAATCGAGTATTATTCGCCCTTTTCATTCACCCACTCGTCCCCACGCCTCTACCACCCAAGTCCTCCGGATTCATTTATCTGTTAATAGCCTAAATACTTCTGATGCACAGTTCCGAACGCGCTTTTCAAACCCTAAAGTGTAAGGTGATACTGCGGCCAAACCTGATATTTGCATGTGAACTATGTGGTAAACAAGTTCGTCTATCCGGACAGTTGGTGAACTAGTTAAATACGGAATCATTTTCTGGAATGGGAAGGTCACGTCAGCGTTTGCCAACCTCCGACGTCCGTGGCACCAACGTAACACCAGCTTGAATGGTAAAAGTAGAATGTATAATGTCGCGGTCCGATCGGTCTCAATTTATGGATCAGAGACAGCCGCTGTGCGTGGAGGCATTCAAAGGCTGTGTTTGACAACTACTCCATTCCGTCTGGTAGTAAAATCAGATCAGTAACGCTGAGGTATAAAGTAGAATAATGTCGCGGTCCGATCGGTCTCAATTTATGGATCAGAGACAGCCGCTGTGCGTGGAGGCATTCAAAGGCTGTGTTTGACTGACACTCCATTCCGTCTGGTAGTAAAATCAGATCAGTAACGCTGAGGTATGCGAGATTGTTTTTGGGAAAGCACACACGCACACACACTCTCTCTTTCGATAAATCGACCACTAACGATTCACAGGTCATCCATCGCCCTTATTAGGTATCTTGAGTCCTGCTAAATGGAATGGACAGATAAATTTGTCGTTGGTGCACGCCTGCCTTACTCCCTTATTCTCCTTATACTCGGTAAAAAATCGTTCGGTTGTAGCAACCTTTCGGTGCCTAACTGCAAGTCTACCAGAAGTAAGAACAAGGGTTGGGATCCTGTCAGGTTGCCTAAGCCTAGACAGGGGAAGTATAAAGTCAGGGGTCGGGTTCCAACCGCGGACCTTGCGGTCAGTAAATTCGCGCTCTTACTGCTAAGCCACCCTCGGTGGACGAAATTGTAGCAGTTAAAACCACTGCAATTCGGTGCACGGGTTGTAAAGTAAAAGAACGAACTAATAAAAGGACCATGTGGCAGTTTTCCATCGAAACACATTTATGTTCCATCACTAATTTAATGTCCTGGGGGTTGGTGACCACCTTTCTAGTCGGATGGACTCCGGGTTCGCTTTCCTTACTGAATAGTCAAATAACCCAGGCATATCGCTGCCTTCGAAGTGAATGAAACCACGTCGTGCCGCATATTATATTGACCGTCTGCACCTGAAACTATGCAAACATAAACGGAAGCTCACCTTCGAGTGGCGACGACGTCTGGGCGACTTTCTTGACGATAATCTAAGATTGTTACTACTATATGTCTACATTGGGTTAAAACTCCCATATCGATATGAATTTGGCAGTGGATGGAGATTCCAAACCGGATGTTTTGGAAAACAAGACAAAACCAATGGGCAACATGGGTCCATCAGATCAGAGTTTGCTATAGCGAACTGCCTATAGTCAAGGGTTAAGTATGGTTAAATTTAACGTAATCGGATGCAGACAAATCCAACCTCAAGAGAATGCTGTCAATCGCTATAGCTACAGACAGACTGTACCAACGAGGAAGGGGGTCTCGGGGCGTATTTCCGATAGAATCAGAAGGCTGATTTACCAGAAGTGACCTAGGAGTACTTGAACTGAAGCGCTTATACCAAATTTACACTAGGCCTATTATACCCGCACTTCAGGCGAATGTTCACGAAAGGCTAGGACCGAGTTAAATCGATTCAACAAAAACGCACCGAAAATATCACAGGTCCCTGCTCCAACATCACGCTTTTAGGTATGCGCATTACGCAACACTGGCACACACGGGGTGCAACTAACGTCCGTATAGCAAACAAAGCAACGAACGAGGAAAACTATGGTCGCCCTACAAGAGGTTGTGTACAGACAACAGGGCGTACGTTCGATCATGTCATAAAATCACCAGAGAACAGCTAGAGATCTTTCGGACAACATCTGTCCTGACAACCCACAGTCAACTATAATTTCAGCCCGGGAATCATGACCACGGAGTCACCAGTCTCATTTAAGTTTATACACTGAAGCTCCTATAGGGGATAACGTGCACGCATTAAACGCTGGTTTTTGGAACAACTGGCCTTCGAGGGTCTTACCGTATCAATAACTACGGGCTGGTTGGCGATAACGTCGTAAGAATCCATCGTCATCTTGAAGATCACCGAAATCAGCAGCGGACCAAACTGAAATCCCGCGAGTGATTGGGTGAAAAATTATCACGTGACAATCACGAGTTTCATGCTGTAGGCCAAAGGTTTCCTGGCGGTCCAAGTGAAAAAGACTCTGATAGGGTATAGCCAGCCGACAGCTCCGGCATTATGATCCCCGGAACTCAGGAGTTTGGTGGGATGTTTGACGAACTTCCTTGTGGAAAGTCAGGTAACAGTGATCAGGAAAACCCCAACTAACGATGTCACCCCACACAGTAGTGAGACGCTTGCATTCAACCGCCAAGTTCGGCGAAAAGATTAACAACCAAATGGTGTTTATTGTTTACTGTTTACATGAGATTTTTATTTCCAGTTTTTCTTCTCATTACGGTTTTCGCGCTTTTTTCCTCTACGGATTCACGGATTCACGGATTGATGCCGTGAATCCGTGAATCCGTTCTACCCAGTTTTACCATTGGTTTTATTTTTGTTTCTTTCAGAAGTAACGGAGTGGTTTACTGCGTCTTCGTTGTGTAAACGAAGACACATTACGCCGTAACACGTGCTAACCGGAGTGACAACTTGTCAAATAGAAGTGAGCACATGCTGTATATCCCGTGATCAAGGATTGGTGGCCTTATGTCATGTCCGACCACGAGTTAATCACGTCGCTAAGCGTCCGTTCGTGGCCAGAAAGTAGTGTGGCACTTTGTATACTCCTTTTGTTTTAATTATAACATTACGTATCTTGTCAATTGCGTAATCGTATTTTCGTTTGAATGCGAAAATCTATGAAAACGCGTCGTTATGCAATCACACGTAATCCAAACCCGGCCACGAGCTTGGGATTCCTCTTCCATTTTCACTTGCGCTTACAGCAGTTGTTCATGAGTTTCATGTGCTAACTCTGGTATCGAAACATTTTAGACGACTATGTGCGACAATTTTTCAGAAGACCCCTGGAAACCATGATTGCATTTTTATTTATTCGTTGAACTTGACCCGAGAAACTTGAGCGAAGGCCTCGATCCTGTGCATCAAACCGTGAATCCGTGATGCCAGCACTTTTCAAATAGATATCAACGCCGCAATGGAGGGGTTGCTGGAATTGCACTCCCCTCTCATTGTTGGTCGACGAACCCATAGTTCGTTTTTATGGAGCTCAGCAACGCATTTTTCGAGTGCTATGGTAATAATAATGATATCGGGAAGCTGGGTAAGATAACAAACTTGAGTATGTGGTTCACTTCAAGCATTTCCTTTGCAGTCCACCACGAAAAATCAGTATTCGTCGTCGTTTCTAAAAATCTGCCCACTTGTCCGCTTATTGCTCGCAACGATTTTCAGGTGTCCGCCTACTCACAATACAAGAAGAAAGTGCTCCACATTCGGCGTGTCCATCGAGCCGGCACTAAGTTTGCTGCCTCCCTGAAAGACGCTGATGCTGTGACGGTTCCCAAATTGCTTGAACATTTTCCTCCGGGGCCATCTTCACCTCTGAGAACAGTTGTGATTTTGTGAATAAGTTTTGGCCGATGGGGTTTTTCTTCGTCGATCCGAATAATACATGGGACCTATTGTATAGCTTTTGAAGCTCAGGGCATGAACTTCTATCAGACAACAATATTTCTCATTTCGGGGGGCACCTGGAATAGCCGTTCTACGATGAATGCCCACGCTTCATCGCTTGGATGTGAGACATCAAGCTGGCAAGCCTGCTGCCCAGTAATAAAGTCTCGCGCAAATTTTTTTCTCTTGCGCCTGTTTAGCGGGTGTAATCCGATGGACGACAAGGAACAAAACGACTCATACTCTGGTCGCATTGAGAGTGACCCTGTCCGTGAGCCTTTCAGTTGCAGTTGATGAATTCACACCAAAAACTTTCCCGTTTCTCGGTTCATTCATCCTATATTTGTCAAATTTTGAATGTTTCGGTAGATATATCGGTCCTCCGCACGCAGCGGTGCATAAATTTGATCCAGTTCGTTGTTGGTCGGATCATTTGTGGAGTGCCATGCATCTAGCAATTTCCTCGTGCCTCCGCATGCCGTTTTTTGGGTTGAACTTGAGGATATTTGAGGCATCGTACATCCTGACGATCGCGTTGTGCTCCCTCGTTCTTGCGCATAAAATATCTTTCCGATTCGCTTCAACTTAGGTTATGTTGCAGTGGATTTGGTTCCAAAAATAGTTTTGTTGATTGTTTCTTGGTTGTACCTTGGTTTTGAGCTCAGATTTTGTAAAGCGGCATCTGATCCGTGGGCTACGAAGAGTCCCGTTGAGCTTATAAGCTAGCCGCCATTTTCGATATATATTTTTGGTTGAACTACCTAGCTGGTTGCTTGCTGCCGCTGTTGCTCTCGTTGAGATGCCTTCTTTCTCATGCTTTTTTGAACACTAAATGGGTGGTTTCCTTCTTCCTCAGCTCTGTGGTATTGCAATAGGTGTAACTGACCCTTAGACGCACACCCTAAATTTTTCTCAAACCTTGGTTTGTAGGAAGGAATTTTTTAACATAAAGTTTTAGTAGTTGATGGTATTTATAAGAACTCTTAATATCTCCGCGATTTGGCTGGAAGTTATTTAGACCTACTCGAGATCCACTACGCGAGATCAAAGTGAGACAGCCACTTGTGACTTGTACAAGACAAAGTCTTCTATCGTCGTGGCAGTCTTCCCGTCAAAGAAGATTAAGGAGTTTGTCATACTTTTTAAGCTATTTTGTTTTTATTGTGGCCAGTACACTCCACATGGGGCACCCGGCAAGGTTTAATTTCACCAGCATGCCAAAACCTTGATAGTGCTGTTGGATGAACTACTGTGTATATGGGTAGAATGAGCGGACAGCACAATGGGGTAGCCAGCGCTTACAAGTCCTGACACAAATTAAACAAATTAAAACGGTGCTTTACACGCTCAGCGGAAAATTATTAGGGGCAGGGCAAGCCACGTGCAAGCCATCAGACTGGGTATGGCAGGCACGTTACCATCACTGCGACGTCGTACACGAGTCCGTGGGCAGCACCGTGTGCGAACATTTGGGACCAGTCAGTTGGGTTTTCCAGGCGGCCAAAAATGGTCACAATGTCTAACTTCAGTGGGGCTTCGCTGCCCGATTTAAAAAACGTAACTGATATTCAGGTGCAGAAAATAAGCATGCAGTCGATGCAAAAGAGTGTGTGCATGTGAGTATGATANCCAGTCAGTTGGATTTTCCAGGCGGCCAAAAATGGTCACAATGTCTAACTTCAGTGGGGCTTCGCTGCCCGATTTAAAAAACGTAACTGATATTCAGGTGCAGAAAATAAGCATGCAGTCGATGCAAAAGAGTGTGTGCATGTGAGTATGATAGACGTGCACCGGCTGCGTCCTGCGTAACTAGGGTAGCTCCGAGCTCTCGGGACATGAGATTAAAAAAATTCAAGAAGTGTCTGGTGGTCTTTCGGGTTTATACGATGAGGTACCCTCAGAATGCTGCTTTACAGCCTAAAGAAAAACTTTGAGGCGTCATACCACTTGCGTTCAGTGAGAACCTGTAAGCAGTTTCCGCACTGCTGTCATTGGATTTTTTATTCTTGGGAGAGTCGCCTAGGATATACGCCACAACAAGAGTAGGCTCAGGTCGGGCGCCATAGGCGTCCGACAAAAGTTGCTTATATTCCGGTTTCCCTTTTATCCTTTGGAAAAATGGACTATAGGGCTCAGCTTACTGTGGGAATACCTTCGGGGAGGGCTTGCGTTGAAGTAGGACTTGTCAGCCGAGTAGTATTTCTCATGGTCACAGACAGGTGAAGAATGAGCGGACATGGTACGGAAATATATGGAGAGCTCTCCTAAAACTTTCGCCCACAAAGCGGTGTCCGTCAGGGGTGCTCCCCTCTTCATTTCTACTTAAGTTCGTGATCTATGAGATAATGAAATAAACGCTAATATGCCCTTCGAACTTCAGATTTCAAATGCTTTCTGACAAAACCTTGTTGACCCGGCGTACGCAGACGAGATCGTTTTCTTATTCGAAGAGGGGGAGAGTGTTGCCTGTTCACATATAACTAGATGCTGAAAAACACAAAAGCAAAGCCGTCGATTCTATTAGGCTATATTGTATCGCCATAGGAGGCAGAATCGAATTGGGGTTAAGATTTAGTGGTCTAAAAGAGCAAATTTGACAGCGGAGACCCACATTCTTCCAACATCTTTGCTGCGGTTGCATCTATGGGCGCACGCCTTAGGCCACACGCAGTCATTAGATTCCATGCCTCAATTCTATGCTACTTAATCCTACGACTGACAAGTACACACCATGATTTAATAATATTGTTTATTCCCAACTAGTGCGTGGCATATACTTAGGCATGATTGTAATGTTACAGTCAGAATAAGTGCATGACTGGTGGGGTTTGTGTTTACTGGGAATTTCATGGAAAAGGGATAGTGAGATAAAGATTGGTCATATTCCGAAGTGGACTTGATCACGCCTGAGACTACATGGGAAAGAACTGAAATCACAAGGACTCTTCCTTTCTTATGGGGAAATATCAAATGAGACAAGATATGATCGTTAAGATTTGAAAGTGGCGGTCAAAATCAATACGATGGGGCGTAGCAAGAGGCTTTCTTCATGGCACATGATAAAAAAACTTTAAACTGCAGAAAATTGGGAACCAGAATTACGGATCTGTGGAGGCAGCAGAACTCTCACTATCTAGCCGGCCTGTTTGAATCAAAGCCTGAAACTATCACTAAGACTTCATTGCCTTAGGCTCTTGTGCATATGGCCAGGGTCACAAAAAAGCGTAACTGGGGATGGTGAATTGGGAGATATGCAGTACGGATAAATGTGAGTAGGAAACTCAAAGTCACAGTGTGAGGTGAAGCTGGAGGGATTCACTAGTGTTGCTGCTGGAGCGAAGGTAGGTGCAAAAGTTCCTTGGGAGAAGGAGTCTACGCCACGCAAAAGAAAGAAGGCGAACTGCACGGAAAATAACTGACTTGGTAGGATGTACGAAGTAAAAGACATCGTGATGTTTAGATCCAAAAGAAGGTTTGGTAAATTGTTGAGAACGCCTCCTGGGGCCGGCTGGGGCCAAATGAAGCATTTGATTATGGTTGCATGCAAGGAAACGAGTGGACGAGAGGGCACAGTCAAAGTAGGAAGTCAACAGTTGCCGGTATGCTATCAAACTATGCACGGCAGTGCCGTGCCATTACTGCACCTAGACACTTCAACTTCTGACCATCCCCGTGACGGACGTCGTGATTGAAGTAGTTGGGCTGGGATGTGCGGTTCTGTGGGCACTAAGATGTCGTGAGTTTACGAGAGGATTCTGCAGGGAGACCAAAATCAATGAAATGTCGCTGGTAGCGTTTGTTTGTAGTTCGGTCAGGGATCCCCTCAGGTGTACTGCGAAGATCGGGAGGAGTTGATAACGGCCGAATGGGACGTCCGTAGCACGTATTACCGCTGGTCGAATTTTGCGGATAAGAGGAAATGGGATGAGATCAATTAGGCCTGGAGAGCTTTAGGAAGTATCTGACAGTGGTGCTTTGATGCAGAAAAAGGTTAACGTTTGCCACAGTAAGGACGGTGATAACAAATGATTAGGCAAGACAGAATAAGGATGGATCTGCACTCAGTAGACTACTGATCGAAGTCAAGCTAAGATTATACTGCCCCGGACAAGGACAGTTCGATGTAAATAGGCAGAGAGGCGGTGTGGTAAGGGAAGTCAAGCACGTAAGGGATGGTAGGACGGGAGTTCTAAGATGGTGAACGAAATTTCTTTGAAATTGTTAGTGAGTTGAACAATACCAAAACAATCTAGGAGGGAAAGTGAATGTAAACGGGATGGTCACCCCTCCCCGAAGCATCACTATCAGCTTTAACTTCTCTTCGAATAATCCATGTGTTAGCCGAATCCCAGAATCGCATCATCGGTGTACAACCGGCTCCCTCATCATCGCCAACGGGATCAATTGTGCAAGTAGTAAGTTTACCTTTACAGCAGTAAGACCCTAGCTCCAGCTCGGAAAGCGGTCTGGAGCTGTGGAGAAATGGATTTCTCAAGCGCTTGATGTGGTATAATAATGACAATGTTTATTCCCAATTTGTGGGTAGCAGGCCCTCTGGTATGATTACACGTTTATAGTCAGAATGAGGCATGACTGGGGGGTTTGCGGGCAGTGAAGTTTGCGTGAAAAGGGGACAACGTCACAAACAGTGGACAATATCTTATGAAATAATAATAAGTTCTTCCCAACTAGTAGGGAAAAATGGGCATGAAGGCCGACTAGTTCCAAGTTGAATCCGGTTGACATGAACTCAAACCGAAATCCATTGCTGGTCGTGAGTAAACGGCCAGTGTTATAACAAGAATAAATGGAGATATAATAATTCGAAGTGGGAGCAAATAGCGAGATATGCCTAAAATGTGATTTAATCTGATATTAAGTAGACTCACTGGTTCCACTGTTGAAGGCAAGTCAAATGCAAATGGTAGGTTGGGTGGGGAGATATTGTCAATGCTAAGGGCCAAATGAACACTGTAAATGGAATCGAACTTGTGAAAAGAGGCAAGTTGAAGTTGCAGCAGAAAATTGGGTTGGTCAATCCGAACGAAAGTTTCATCAGGTCAGAATGAACTCATCCAAGAAGCGGTTGGGGTCAGGTGAAATATCTGCTCGTAGCTGCAACTACAGGATCAATTGGGCGACAGGTTGCAGTCGAGACTGTGAAGGAGCTGCGATAATGCCATATCACTGGGTACGATAGTGCCATGCTATCACGGCACTGAGATAACCAGTTTTGTGGACGGCCCCGTAACGGGGGTCAAGGATGCCACGATTGGAGTGGGTGGCTGGACCCGGGCTGGACGAGGAGATCGACACAGATAGTTTGGTGCAGGATCACGGATAACTTCCCTTCCGCTGGAGGACCATGTATGTTTAGACCGGGGACCAGCCAGATTGAATGAATGGCAGTCGTACCGGGCAATTGCAGCCGATGTTTGAAGCCTGAGAAGAGATAGAATAAAGAAGATCTAGGAGGGGAGCAGTAGCGTCTGGTAAGGTTGCAGAA
The DNA here is from genome assembly GCF_000715545.1 of Opisthorchis viverrini. Lineage (NCBI taxonomy): Eukaryota > Metazoa > Platyhelminthes > Trematoda > Opisthorchiida > Opisthorchiidae > Opisthorchis > Opisthorchis viverrini. The sequence continues at coordinate 777,562 of NW_008751863.1, forward strand.
GCATCAGATACAGCGCCGTCAATAGAAGAAAGTCTAGAAGTGGATTGCAGCAGGCTAAATGGATCCAGGAGATGTAGATTTGTTGGTTGATCTAGAAACCAAGTACTAACCCAGCCAGAGTAAGTGCGTAGATTTGGGATGGTATGAACCTCATCGTCGAGGTAGCCAGCAGGGAGGCTAGTCGTTGGGCTAGTAGGAACGCGCGGTAGATTCTGGCTTACAAAAAGGATCCTAACATAGGGTCGCCGATGTGCGAAACAGGAGGTTAATGTTGGCATTGACAGTGGACAAGTAAAAAGAGGTCAGGCGACAGCTTCCCATGTAACGGATAAGAACCACAACCGAGCTGAGGTCAACAACGTCAACTCAACAGGCAGGTAAGAGTACGGATCACCGGTCAGCTCCAGAAAACGAATGACGCGTGAAAAAACAGTCTTTATGCGCTAGCTGTGACTGCTGGTAATCAGGAACTAATAAGTTGTGTATATTGTGCATATAATGGCTCTATAGGACAAGAGGAAGGATGTGTGTGCTACGTCTAGATAATGGAGTGGACTCGGGTGGCGCGACACAACTAAGACAAATGTGGCAACTCCTTGCAAGTCGGGCTTTGCAGCGAGCTCCACACAGTACCTTCAGTCCACCCCATGCATATATGTTTCAAAACAATCGGAAGGACGGCTGTCATTTGCTTGTATTTTTTGGTGTTGCGAGACAAGTGATAACCGGAACAATCCAATCCAGCTACAGACAAACAGCAACGATGCTCTTTTTGGTTGTCCTGAATTAAAGGCCGGGCTCAGAACCACCGTGAGAGGTGATGCACCTATGAGAGAATGCGAACGCATCACGGTGCAACGTAACAGAGCGGACCTCTTTGCTGGGCGTACCCGTCCACCACACGAGGTTTTCATCCCNTGAAAAGGGGACAACGTCACAAACAGTGGACAATATCTTATGAAATAATAATAAGTTCTTCCCAACTAGTAGGGAAAAATGGGCATGAAGGCCGACTAGTTCCAAGTTGAACCCGGTTGACATGAACTCAAACCGAAATCCATTGCTGGTCGTGAGTAAACGGCCAGTGTTTTAACAAGAATAAATGGAGATATAATAATTCGAAGTGGGAGCAAATAGCGAGATATGCCTAAAATGTGATTTAATCTGATATTAAGTAGACTCACTGGTTCCACTGTTGAAGGCAAGTCAAATGCAAATGGTAGGTTGGGTGGGGAGATATTGTCAATGCTAAGGGCCAAATGAACACTGTAAATGGAATCGAACTTGTGAAAAGAGGCAAGTTGAAGTTGCAGCAGAAAATTGGGTTGGTCAATCCGAACGAAAGTTTCATCAGGTCAGAATGAACTCATCCAAGAAGCGGTTGGGGTCAGGTGAAATATCTGCTCGTAGCTGCAACTACAGGATCAATTGGGCGACAGGTTGCAGTCGAGACTGTGAAGGAGCTGCGATAATGCCATATCACTGGGTACGATAGTGCCATGCTATCACGGCACTGAGATAACCAGTTTTGTGGACGGCCCCGTAACGGGGGTCAAGGATGCCACGATTGGAGTGGGTGGCTGGACCCGGGCTGGACGAGGAGATCGACACAGATAGTTTGGTGCAGGATCACGGATAACTTCCCTTCCGCTGGAGGACCATGTATGTTTAGACCGGGGACCAGCCAGATTGAATGAATGGCAGTCGTACCGGGCAATTGCAGCCGATGTTTGAAGCCTGAGAAGAGATAGAATAAAGAAGATCTAGGAGGGGAGCAGTAGCGTCTGGTAAGTTGCAGAAGGCATCAGATACAGCGCCGTCAATAGAAGAAAGTCTAGAAGTGGATTGCAGCAGGCTAAATGGATCCAGGAGATGTAGATTTGTTGGTTGATCTAGAAACCAAGTACTAACCCAGCCAGAGTAAGTGCGTAGATTTGGGATGGTATGAACCTCATCGTCGAGGTAGCCAGCAGGGAGGCTAGTCGTTGGGCTAGTAGGAACGCGCGGTAGATTCTGGCTTACAAAAAGGATCCTAACATAGGGTCGCCGATGTGCGAAACAGGAGGTTAATGTTGGCATTGACAGTGGACAAGTAAAAAGAGGTCAGGCGACAGCTTCCCATGTAACGGATAAGAACCACAACCGAGCTGAGGTCAACAACGTCAACTCAACAGGCAGGTAAGAGTACGGATCACCGGTCAGCTCCAGAAAACGAATGACGCGTGAAAAAACAGTCTTTATGCGCTAGCTGTGACTGCTGGTAATCAGGAACTAATAAGTTGTGTATATTGTGCATATAATGGCTCTATAGGACAAGAGGAAGGATGTGTGTGCTACGTCTAGATAATGGAGTGGACTCGGGTGGCGCGACACAACTAAGACAAATGTGGCAACTCCTTGCAAGTCGGGCTTTGCAGCGAGCTCCACACAGTACCTTCAGTCCACCCCATGCATATATGTTTCAAAACAATCGGAAGGACGGCTGTCATTTGCTTGTATTTTTTGGTGTTGCGAGACAAGTGATAACCGGAACAATCCAATCCAGCTACAGACAAACAGCAACGATGCTCTTTTTGGTTGTCCTGAATTAAAGGCCGGGCTCAGAACCACCGTGAGAGGTGATGCACCTATGAGAGAATGCGAACGCATCACGGTGCAACGTAACAGAGCGGACCTCTTTGCTGGGCGTACCCGTCCACCACACGAGGTTTTCATCCCTTGTGCATGCTACCAGATCTGCAGGGTGACAAGCCACCAAGACGTCATAATTGCGGAGGGTAAACAGGCTAGTTTAACAACTCACTAATTTCGAAAAAAACAAATAGCAAACAAGTACTGGAAGAGGCAAGTTGTGGGAATAGAATGGAGACGTTCAGAGCCTGTGGCTAAATGGCTAAGTGACGACGAAGCATTGGTGTGAACCGCCTTGCCAAATGAGACGCACCAGTGTTATGTTTGTGAATGAGTGGGCTGTGGAACCGGACAAGTATTTCATTCATAGCGCATCTTCGGAACCAATATTTGATACGCGCACACTGCGCGCGATCAGGGGATGCAGAATCGTTCACAACAGCGAGGAACTAAGGCTTCCGTTTGGCTGAGGTTAGTTAAATCAAGTCAAAGCAAAGCTTTAGAAATTAAATAAACCTAACAGAGTTAATCAGGGATGTGACCAGGCCTGAAGAACTAGAAATAATTTGGCTGGAACGAAAGCTCAAGGCCGGAGGAAGAAGATACAACTACATAAGTGGGGACGAGCTTGACGACAATAACGATGACAGGCGTTAGATACTCCGCAAAACAACTACGCTTCATAGAGCAAAAGCAGATGTGGTCGCAGGAAATGAACGTCTCCAAAAGAGGTAGATGAAGTGGTAATTTATAGACAAGAACATTTAGGAGGGTGGTTGTCACACTGGTGTGTTAATGTTGAGGGGTTCGGGTTGGTGAGCGTACATACTAGAACAGTCGGGGTAGATGCACAAATTACTAAGGCTTATGGCCTCGTTCGGAAAAGTGTCTGGCGTAAGATGTAGCGTGAAAAGGCGCTCAGGAGGTACCTGAGGGCAAGAATCGATGGTCGTTCGAAAGCCTGCATGGCTTTGTTTAATTATGCGTCTTTAACGATATCGTGGCAGGTGCATTCGAGTTGTCAATAATTGTACATTTTCCGTTCAGAAGTCCTGTCGAGTGAAAGCGACCTCCTGAAAACGAAAACTTGATCGACTACACGTTACAATCGTACAGATGCAACCAATAAACAGGAACATGACTCACCAAGATCGGTTGCGTGATTTTCAGCCGTGAGTTGGCGGACGGACGACATGTATGGATATGAAGGACGGTCGTTGGTCGTCGGCTTAGTCTAGCATGCACGGCTGTAGCCTCACAGTCAGCAGTGAGCGTGGGCGTAGCCCCAGCAGTTATTACAGGTTGCGAAGCTGGGTGACATCGAATATATTTACGAGCGTGATGGGCCGTCATTGGCCTTTAAATTAGGCCACCGGGCTAAGATGGGATCACATAATCAGCGTCGCACATAGACATGGGTTTAGCGGCTACAATAAGTAGCCAGGGTACGCAACATCGAGTACAGTTATGAGTATGACGGGTGGTCGTTGGCCTTCAGATTAGTATTTTACCGGCCCGCATAAACAGTGGCCTTATGTTTACTATGTGCAGAAAAGATAAGCGATAACATACATGGCTATGAGTGTTTGGCCATTGGATCAGGTTACGGCGCATAGCTGAGGCTTTATAACCAACACCACACAGGCGCCGGTATAGTAGTTACTATTAGGAGCCAAGTTAAGCGACAGTGCCTGCTGTTTTCATGCTGACCGGCAACAGTTCGCTTGTTTTCCACCAGCGTAGTTGAGATCGATGACATGTTCTAACTAGGGGTAGCGAATAATTCTAGTGGGAAGGATGTTTTGTTGTTACTTAACATGCATGTGCTTCATACAGCTGAGTAGCCGTGCATATCAGAAAATGAGGATCACCAACAGAGGTTTATACTATCGTCAGCACTACGGAGTACATCAAATTCTCTTTCAGCATTATACTGAACGGGAGGGCGAGATTGAAAATAAGGGTTCTGTGCCCAAGTTCACTGAACGAGTTTGTCTAATTTGTTATGTTTGGGGGGCCTTAGGCATGCAGACGTTATTGTACCGTTTTTATGGGTGCAATTTGCAATAGGTATGCTACGGATGATGTTTCATTTTTAAAGAAAGCTGGAGAGTACTACAGCATGCTGAGTTTCGATTTCATGCTCCGTCCCGTAGAACGGTCGTTAAAATACGAATCGGCAGCAGTTGACGACCTTAAAATTTCACCCACTTAAACAACATATTACCGAAACGTGCAAACGGATTAGACTAACTCCCCATGAAAGTTCCAACTTCGAAAAGCCCCACAGTTGAGCCTAAAAAAGTCTGAGTTTACTTCTAGTAAGCAGTGTGGGTTCCCGCGCTGTTGAACCCCGTTTGAACGCAGCTCTTCGTGTTGCCAGCGGCTAAACGCACAATGCATTTTTCTGCAAAACCCCTGCTGGCGAAATAAAAACTTTAACGTTAAAATGTTGCACTTCTTTGCATATATGTGTAGACTGGAAACCCCCCTCATCTGCCGTCATTTTTTGCTATTTGTTTTGATCGATCTCTTCTGAAAATTATTGGCCACGTTTGGCTTTAACCTTCGTCTGCTATGGCTTCGGAAGTGGCTTTCTTTAAGAAATTTGTGGGTGTATCGTTTTCATCCTTCACGGCATTTGAGAAGACCTTAAATGAATACATGAAGGATAACTTCGTGATATTTGTGCATTCA
>NW_008751863.1:783002-783367 GCF_000715545.1 Opisthorchis viverrini
AAAAAAAAAGTAGGGGAAGCACCAGCTGTCCAGTGCGGTTTTGTCTACGGAGGTTTCCTGTCTCAAAGATCCGTTGATAGCTGCCAGCTCCACTTCTTCGAGACCATCACAGCAGCCTAAGACGCTGGAAACTCCACTGTAACAGTTTACCTGGATATTCGAATAGCCTTTGACCAGGTCCCCCATGCTGCTGCACAAACTTAGTAACATTGGCATCACTGGAACCTTATTTCGGTGGTTCGCCCCCTACCAATCTGACGGGACTCAAGTAACACAAATTGGGGACATACAATCATCACCACTATCGATCACTAGTGTAGTCATCCAAAAAAGCGCGCTAGGCCCCATCCTCTTCTTGTTGTACA
>NW_008751863.1:787676-788858 GCF_000715545.1 Opisthorchis viverrini
TAACGGACGGCATGGAAACCGAGCGTCCGTTTATGTATGTGTTCGTTAAGAGCGAGCGGTTTACTCCCATGCTTAAAATGTTCGGCTTATTCAAAGAAATGGTGGGCGAAGCATGTCCGGTCAGGACCTTTGTAATGGACAAGTTCGTGGCGCAAACGCGTGCGGCAAGAGTCTTGTTCGGCTGTGACATTACGCTTTGCTACTTTCATGTCCGCACAGCCATCAGGAAGCACTTATGTATTATTTAGTATCCATGTATTTTTGGTCATAGACACATTCTGCGAACAGCCGGCACATATTTCACCGCATGGCTCGCCTGGACAATGCTGTACGGTAGGTTTTGTGTTCATCATATTACAGGCACACAGATTCCGACAACATCTACAGCTTCTGCACCGAACCGATCCCCAGGCGGCAAACCCTGGAGGGTGACGCCTACGTTCTAAACGTAGTCTGTCGAATGACGACATATGCATGCTCTCTCGTTTTGAGGCACTTGGGTCCGCGACCGCCGCGGCTGCCGTATGAAAGTGTCGGAACAAACAATGTGAGGTCGAGCCACGTAAACTAACTTATAGTTGGTGGTGCAAACACCCAGATGCTCCCAGACTGTCGACAGCGGTGCTGGAGAATGCACATGCTCCATCTGTCAGGCGATGTGGCTCCCCTGCGTGCACCTGTTCTCTGTATTTCGAGATCAGTCCGTTCCGAGCAGTAAGAACTATTCACCATTGACTTTTTCTTAGCTTGCTTTCCAATCCACCAACTATGGCTGTCAGGTTACAACCTACCGGGAAAAGGTGTACCCCTTACACCTGTTCCCAAACCACGGTCTTCGTAAACAACTGAACCGGTGATGGATAAGCTTCAAAGCCTCTAAACCAGGAGAGCCACCGGCATACTTAAGCGGTTGATTGTTCAGGGACAAATCCTGCTGCGTCAAGCCTCAAAGTCTGCAACCGACGACCTGCTGTTGGTGGTCGAGGATACTGCGCCTCAACCCAGATGGCGGTCTGGAAACGCTGACTTGGGATTCTGTGCTCTGTGACAGGCCTACTACTACCAGTGGCCGCTGGTGTACAACGGATCGCGTGTCATATCACGCCGACTGTTGTGACGGTGAACTTTGCCTACTGTGTGGTGGTGCTCTTCAGGCTTGTCCCAAAGGTGAGTCCACATGAA
>NW_008751863.1:788925-818421 GCF_000715545.1 Opisthorchis viverrini
CGGCCAAATGAACGCTCCTCACGAAGAAGAAAATGCGCCTCACAGAAGGACATATATAAACTTCAAAAGGACAAATATATCTCAAAATTTCAAGACGTCTATTCCGAGCCTTTTCTCCCATACCGATGGATGGATTAGTTAGGAATCGTGTACCCCTAGCCGCATGTTAGCGGTGTGCTGTCTGGTATTATCGACCTAGGCTACATGTGGCTAGTTAGTTAGGCATCGCGTACCCGTCTCCGCATGTTAGTGGTGTGCGTCGGGTAAGATCGTTCAGCTGTCTGGTATTATCGACCTAGGCTACATGTGGCTAGTTAGTTAGGCATCGCGTACCCGTCTCCGCATGTTAGTGGTGTGCGTCGGTTAAGATCGATGAACCTCGAGGTCTTTCTAGCATAATTCGGGACCTATAATGAAAAACTCTGTAATTTGCCAGCGAACGTGCACGATGTTTAGCAAATAATTACCGTGCACTACGGAATTTTTGCTGACAACAAAGAATCGTCGACCAAAATTTGTTTGCACGAATGCGCCTACGCATATGTTGCATCTCCAAAGGCCATTTAGATTCTAGGATGTTGAGGAAATCTGTTCCGGTGGAAAAATACCTGAAAGTTAGGTGCATTGTATGTGAGTCAACCGTTTCCACAATTCGCGATTTTTTATCATCAGGTCACGTATTCACATTCGGCGGTGTTTACTGACCTGGATGTTTCGTTCACTTAGACAAATCGCCATAATAAAGGATTTTCGATAATACAGGAGTATATACATTATACATAGATATTCTACACTATAAAGTGGCAAGTCTGAAAATGCCGTAGATTTCGAGAAACCAATCTCAGTGTGCGAATAGCCAGCGGCCTTCGTGTGGTTGCGATCACGCGACTTGCGGCGTCATCCCCATTCTGATTGGTTGAAATCTAGATGGCGAAAACATTCAACAATGACAACACGGCGGATTTGCAGCTTATGATTGACCCTCTCAAACGAAGCAGAAAATTATAGTGCGGCTGTATCCTTCAAAACTTTACATCGTTATCAGATTTGCTAATCTAATGAACGCGAAGAGTAATCGATTACATGTAGTTTAGGATAGCTCGGTTGTAAAATGCCTTATCTTACACTTTGTTCCTAAAGTTATCTATAGCTCCAAAGGAAGATGGTATTTGGGATTACTGGTGGTGCCAAAAAGTAATTAGTCAGAACACCATGGATTTAGCAGCTGACCCTGGTGTATTGACCGTTTGCACTCAGCATCGTTCACAAGTTATGCAACCGTTATTCGTTTGAATGAAAGGACCAGTCTACGTGCCATTGTCTGTTTTCCTCTTAGTGAATGCCTTGAAGGCCATGTATCATCGGACTTGTGTTCGGTAGCTAAGGCACCCGATATATTCATGGACTGCCCTAGGTGCAAGACCCGGTGTGTTCATGCACAGCCCTATTTTTGGTTGATAATGACAGAACCGTCGGTGCGTCGTTTGGAGCCAACGGATCAACGATAGCGTCTGTGGTTGAGCTAGAGCTACAGCTCTGGCACCACCGGTGGCAAGCGTAACATGCTACCCCTATTTGCCGCCTTTGGGCACCGATGCCCACCGGCGTGTTTATTGAGTGGTCACCTATTTTCTGTTTGTGATCGTTCACCCCTTAACGTAAAGTATCGTTGTGGCACGAAGAAGGGTTTACCAATCATCTGAGCACACCGAATAGTGTAAGCAGTTGTTGACGTATTTGTTGAGCAATCTACGCTAAGCTTGAATACCACTATTGCCATAGCCTTCTAATGCGACTGTTGACGACACTCATCAGCCATGCCTAAAGCAACAGCAACTTGTCACCCTTGTGGGTTTTGAACCTTGAAACTCAGTTGTGGCTGGATATCATTCCTTCCGTTTTCGTTGGCGACTCTACATACTATGTAACAACAGGCGAGGTATTAAGTGTTCGGTGCACCTCTGTCATAGAGTCTTCAGATTGAATAATATTTCTGTCGATTACGTAACCAGTAACACCGTGACATGAAACACCCATGAAGCCTAATGAGTGCTTCAGGCACAGTTAGGCCGCCGGGCTATTGTGCATAATGCTAAACGTATGCTGTTAGAGGCGACCCTATGTTGTCATAAAAGGTTTCGGGACCACTCTGAGGCTATAGACGAAATCGGAAAATTACGCCCCCGTTTTCTCACCGACGCAAGCTGGTCTTCAACTCAGGGCCTGGATGCCCTGGTTGGCGTGACGCTTGCGTTATCGGGAAATATGAAACCAATCTAGGAAAACATAATTTTATTGTGACTGATTGCGAGCAGATAACAGAATCATTAAAAATGTGTTCCACAGTTGTGCCTGGAAAGTAAATGCGAAAAGAATTAGTGTAAGGCAACGGAATGAAAACAACCAGAGCCCCGTTCGCCCACCCTGCGGAAAAGACGCATAGTAGTTACCACTACTGTACCGCGTTGAAGAGGGGATTTTACGGAAAAAACCCACCAACCACCTACACCTGCGTGTGGTAGCATTGGTGCTAGGTTGAATCTGCCTGAATTACATCACCATACTTTGCATACAAACCACGCAGACGGACGAAAGTAGAAGAACATTCAAACTCCCATCACCACAGACACAGCCATGGGTCCAAATGGGCGCAGCGCATCTCGGAAACCCTGCAGATCATATACAGGATAGTTCAAGCGGCGCAGTTTATCGTGCAGGACCGGCACATCATCACCGGTCAAGTCTATTCAATAGTTTTTCCGGACATAGTCTCAGATTTCCATGGATGACTGAAAACATCGCAACAATCCAAACACAAACAACAATCAAACGTACGTAGGTCATTCTGTTCGCTCGAGGTTACATCTTGTGGAACTACAAGATATTACACCACATTTAACCATCTTACTTGACAATAATCCAGTTGATGAGGTACTCGGCTCAGGAAAAATGGGCCGTACCGTCGTTGAAACCGTGCTGGCGGCGTTCCGCATAGCGTGGGCACCCGGACCGCAAACGGAGTAAGCGAGGAATGACCATTTGTAGCTCGGCACCAGTTTATATACCATCCTGACTTCGGCCTTCACACACCAGCTGCCCGGTCCAGACCGCAAGTCTCCGACTCTGCGTGTGGTTCCTTGAATGCTGATCCATAGAGGAATGAGCTAATTAGAAGATATAGGTCTTTACGGTGAAAAACTAAACATGCTCATAGCAGAGAATGTGCGGCGTCTCATCATGTGCAGTTTTGGGTCTTCGCGCTGAACACGGATAGCCCTGTACCTTTGCCCAGATCATCACAATACTAGACAATTTTGAGAACTTATCTTTCATAACATCTAGCCAATTTCAAAATGTCTCCAACATTCATTTACAGCTATGGAGCGAATTGGAAATTAAAGCGAAAATCAGCTGGATGTGAATTTTCCAGCAACACTACCTCCCTTTATTTCTGCGCTAAGTTGTTACCTATTTTAGTGAGTGTTCCGATGAATTAACTGAGTCATGCGAGTGTCGGAGTAACAAATGACTTTTCCTTTGAGCTTTCACGAGGTCATATTGTGACGGGACTAAACAGTCTTAGACGACGGGGTCTTTCTTCATACATGGCGCTCAGGTCCGAATGTGGCATTTTGAGAGGAGGTACAACGAAGCACAGCATACGAGGACACATACTTCGCCTTGCCTATACTCGGCTGATCTTTTTATCAAAAAAGTGTGTCGGGGAGTCTCTTGGCAACGCTGGCAGACACACAAGGGCTTCAGTGTTGGGTTCCGATATCAGGATGTTATCCACTGGATTGTTTAGAGATCCTTTATATCAAGGGAGAAAGTTGAACATGAACATCCACGGTATTGCTTAGACACAGATGAGCAAGATTATGAAACCGAGCAACCACTGAACTCACTTAAGTCAACAAGTCTGCAAGCTTGTTGCTGACCTGCGCAATACATAAGGACGCGGGCGGTGCACGTAAATGCACGGGCAAATTACATGTTGCCAAGTTAGCTTCAACGGCGTTGTTTAAAAATGAAGAGTTTTTTGTGGAAAGGGTTCTAATCACAAGCCAACATAATTGCTACTACGCTTATGCCTTGTTGGCGGGACCCCCGGAGGGGAATCTTGCTAACTGCAATTTCGGCTTCTAACCCTAATTCATTTAGACAAACTACCTGTGCGTTCCACCTTTTTGCCCTATCACGGTCTATTCGGTAGTATACGGAAATATATGTCTAGGTGTTTGCCGCTGAATCTACTCTATCATCGGCCTTTGTGCTCTATCTGATGAGCCGTAACTCGTGTGTCCGGACCACCAGCCGGGCTGTTCAGATAGGCTTCAGAAGGGCTGACCCTAACCCACACCAGGATGCCAACAATCTGCTTTAGGTTTTCGGGATGTAAAGACTCTGACTCGTCGTTGAACATGTCAATGACGAACGCGCTCAATTGCTGATATTACGGGTATAGATGATTTAGGGTTTTGCACTCTTTTGGTTGCTTAAGGGTGTTGGGGATCCCTGAGCCTTCACGTGATTCGAAGTTCCGCATCAAGAGCTCAACGAACAATATATGAGCAAAGGCAGTTGATCAAGGACCAGATCCTGCAAAACAGCACCAACAACACTAGCAGTTTCAAATCTTACATGTCTTACATTTTCACGAAACTCCGTGTGTACCGAAGGTCATCTAGTCGGAATCCCAAGCACTGCCAAAATTATATGGACGTTTGGTTCGTTAACTATAAAACCGTGGTTGGCGGATCGAAATTCCTTTGGAGTTTGAGCGAACCGAACAGTCCGTGTTCAGTTACATACTCTTTCTACTGCTGATAGGATATGAAAAAAAACATTCCTTTTGTAGCATTGGGGCTGTGAACGGTCTTTAACGTCAAGCAAGATCCAAGGCGTACCCTGGTTTTCTGCTAACAGACGCTTGGAATAATTTCTCGTGATTGTTTTGAGTATGGTGTATTTCGCGGTGGTGAGGACACCGGAAACGTAAACAGAGTGCCCTACCCGCGATGAAGGCTTGAAGCTTTATGCGGTGAAGATATCGTACGGCATCGAGACTTAAAGCGTAGGATATGTAGTCCCTCAGGAGCAAAGGGCTGAAGAATGCTGCAAGGTTTGCAGAATGCGTTACCAATCCGGGCGAGGGAATATTTGTAGTTTCTAGGCGTTTGGGCGTGTTATCCCTAGAATTCCATGTCGCAAGCCTTTGGATGTCGATATCGCAGCCGAGTGTGGCAGATGTATTGGAAATGCCCGAGTGTGTGAACACACTGGGCGCTGACGCCAGTATTGCAGTTCATCCATAAGGGATCTTCAAGTGGTTAGTAAAATGAAAATTCCTCTGTTATAATAAACGCTGTAAAGGACGGAAGCGGTTAGATATGCTGGTTAGATTTTCGCAGTTGGATATCTGTGTGCTGAACAGCGCAATCTTGGTAGGTCCGCGCAGCACGCGCGCCTCTGCATATAAACTAGCTGGTCTGGGCCCGGCTGATTTCTGCAGCAAATCGGCTGCGCATCTGAGGTTTAAATTTATCCGGGATCCTGACAAGAAGACAAATGAAAATAGGCCCCAAACCAAAAAAGAATACAATGATAGAACAACAGTGAACATTTAGACAGAAAGGCCTCACCACAACACTAAAAGCTTTCAAAGTAATATCTAGAAATACTGGGGCTCATCAAATTTGTGGTGGTCAGGCTACCCAATAAGTTAGTTTACCAGGAGTGTGTGGCAAAGAAATAAAAATGATTATGCTAGGTTGGGTATTCAAAAATAAAGAGATCAGATGGAACAGACTCACTGACAATTGTCCCCTTCAAAATGGTTGGTCGTTGGCCCAGGTCAGCGAATAAACAATAATCCAATTATGTTGGTCCAGAGGTCTTCTTCTGAACAGTTCCCACATACAATAGATTTCGAAGATGTCTGAAATGTTTTGGTACCAGGGTTAGTACATGAGACTCGCGAATGACCGCTGCAAGCGCGAGCGAAATCAAAAGAGAGAGTCGAAGCACGTCACTACGCTTTTATTCCGTGAAATTGTACAAGTGTGTGTTTTTGTATTTTTTCGTATTCAAACAAAAAAACGATTATGCAACTGACGAAATACGTAGTGTTATAATGGAAGCAAAATAGCTTAATGAAGGACCGATTTAGGTCACTTTCCTTTTTTGGAGTGCCCGAGGGCGCGACAAAATTGTTGCCAACTGAGCGTGTCAGGAAACTAGCGTAAACTCAGCGAAGCATTTTGGGCTGAGAGGGGATATCTTAGGAAAAGGGAACATGGCGTCTTCAAGCCGCGAAGGACTGGTTTTGTTGGATGATGAAGTCTCGACAGGAATATAATCTAGTAGGGATGCGGAACAATCACCTTTCTGGGGGAAGTATTCGTTCAAATTTAGCGTACAAGATAAAGAGTTAGGTAAGCTATGAAATCCCAAAGCCTTTACAAAACTGCGTATGTAGTTGGGAGTCACTCCGTCTCATGAATATTCCGCCGCTTTTTCATAAGCTCTCTTAAGGGTTTTAGACACAACCAAGAAGGGTGCATTTTAGAAGATGATGCCTTCAGATCTTGTCGGAAGTAGCTTTCGGAAACGATAATAAGATCCAGTCCAACAACAATTGTGTTCATATGCAGTTACTCTGTGACTCTTACTAATACGACAAAGCTGCGTTGTAAGAAGACCAAGTTCAGCGATTCCTTTGTACAGCTTTAATCTGGATGATATGCGTTTCTGCTAAGTGACATTTCTGGTTGTTCAGTCTCATGTGGAACGCATACAATTACCAGTACCGATAGTCATTTTCAAAGTGTGGTTATTTGGATACGAATCAATCAGACGTATTTTGGGAAATGAAAGAATCCGATCTGGACAAATCTTGCCCTCTGCCGTTTACGTGAGGTCGTTCCAGGGGCTTTGATAGTCATTTTCAAAGTGTGGTTATTTGGCTACGAATCAGTCAGACGTATTTTGGGCGGAAATGAAAGAATCCGAGCTGGACAGATCGTGTCCTTTTCCGTTTACGTGAGGTCGCTCCAGGGGCTTCTAGGAAGCTGTACGCAGAGGTGCGCGTCGCGTAGGTGGGATATTGAGAGGGCTAGTCCGCTCGTTGGTATTCACGAAGGCAAAGGATGCGGTGGCGCGCCCTATGGAGCTTGCTCCAGCGGAGAAGACGAAAGACATCGTTACCAGTGGTTGGGATTCATGCACATTGATATCATCGGATCTACCGTGATTAATGCAGACATTAATTAGAAAGATGCTGTGTCAGCCATCTACCACAGTCTGGTTATCGTTACCAGTGGTTGGGATTCATGCACACTGGTATCATCGGATCTACCGTGATTAATACAGACATTAATTGGAAAGCTGCTGTGCCAGCCATCTACCACAGTCTGGTCTACTACAGTCATTTTCGTCAATCGGCGGGTGGGCAGTGGACTATCAGGCTTTATCATTCTAACCAATGTGGGTGAGCGAAACCTAATTTAGGCGAACTATCCAACTTACTACAGTCATTTTCGTCAATCGGCGGGCGAGCGGTGGATTATCAGGCTTTGTCATCCTAACCCATGTGAGTGAGCGAGACGTAAATTAGGCGAACTACCCAAATACTGGCTTGCAATAGGACTACCAAGCTCGGCAAATTGAACGAATTCCACCCGATCAAAAGCCAAGAAATTTTCAATTTACGTGTTGTTACCAGCATGACAGAAGATGCTGGTAGGCTTGTGTGGATTCGTAGCGGCCACTCACTAGATCACGCGTCACAATACTCGAACCGCGTGACAATTCCTGTCCCACTTGCAACCATAGCGGACAACATGTACACTACAGCTTCTCATCCATTTTTGTTTACACGGCTACCGCTTGCGTCCTACACCAGGCTTACGAAGTTCAACCACATCAGGTCAAGTTGTGCTCCTGTTCGTGCAAGCATCAAACACGAGAAGACACCCAACTCTTCACGCTGTACACTATAAATAGGCATACAACTCGTCCCAGCACACACATGCGCGCACAGAACTGGAAGTCAGCCGAGCTCCACAAGTCTCCACGGATAACCACGGAACATATGTAGCGGTCATACTGCGCAGAACACACGTCCAGTGTCCGCAACTTCACTCAGGAACTCTCAACAGTTGTCCTCAAACAGTAAATCGCTTTTTTGCTTTATTCCACTTTTCGCACTATATCTATATTTCCAAGGTGCACCTAACTATCATATTAATCATCATTCTGATAATACAGACATTTATTAGTTATTGTTACAGCCTGACAATCGATTGAATTACGTTACCAACAGAGCACCACCAGAGCACTAGCAGACTTGGGAACCCTCTTGAATTGGATGCGGCTTTTCAGAGTTGCATGAATGTTTTGAGCCTAGGTTACCCTTTTCCTGGTTATGTTTTCACCCTGACAGATGTTTCTCCCTATTGTTCCGGTTTTACCAGGCAAGTTTCGGGAGATCGGTATTATTTTTCCAGCGGGCTATACGTCTAGATGAGATCTAGGGCCTCTGAGTTGTGTTGCGCAACCACGTACGGTGGCTTGAGTGTTTTAGAGGGCCTTTTAATTTAGTTGTTTTGATTTCCGGTAGCTCTAGTATAAAAATATATTCCACGTTCTATTAGGAGAGAACCAAGGGAAGCGAAATCAACCAATGAAAATTTGAGTTTTATGGAGGGCTGCCCCGTCTGCCATTCATTAATTTTTGGAAATTAAAGGATGTGGACATCTCCCTATTGGCAGCAATGGTAATCCTCGTATGCTCGTCGGTACCTATTTTCTTTACCATATAAACCACCGTTTGCAAAGTTTTTGTTATCTCTCACTGTATAAACTATGTAGTACAAAACCGACAGCCATCTACTACAATTTAATGGCAGTTCTTCGTCTTCTTTTTTCAGTTCGTAGATATTCCGTTTCTAAAGTATGCGAAACCGGTGGGTTGAAAGTTCTATTACCACTCGACTAAAAACGCTATGTTTCTACTTGCTCAGGCCATGATACCGGTAACCTAGGGTTATCTCCATCCTTCCAGCGAGATGAATCTGCACTTTAACCGATGGCATCACTCGCTTATGAAATTCGAAAATGGTGTTTGGGGTGTGACTCTGCGCGAGAGACCAAGGTGTCAGCAATATGCTATCCTACCCCCAAACGACGTTTGGTTTAATATAATTAATTCTGCCACCTCATATCCGTCCATAATTCATTTTTTATTTGGCCCCACCTTATCCATAACATCATTTATAGCAAACATTTCTCGTATCAAAGTTTTTTTATCTGATCGTCATATCAAGGCCTGAGGGCCATTTTGCTCGCACACATGGGTTACACCCCCATTCTGTCACCTCTAATTAGAGTTCAGCCGACCCGTTTCGAGTCCACTCAGGCTTCTTGCGAACCTGCTTTCCTACCATTGTTATGTACCATTCGTTACATTACCCAGGTGCTGCTTCCTCAGTATTTGGTTTCAATTATTTTACGTACTGAACACTAATGACCCCAGGTAAAATTAATTTATTTGGATTGGCCAATACCCTGTTGTCGTTGATTGTTCTCCATCCTGACGTCGTCTGTGGATTTTGGGCACATGTTCAGATAAGTTTCGCAGCGCTTCAATGAGAACTCCGACCAATGGAGGAATGCACAGTGAGGATCTTATCACCGTGTAATAAGTACATTATCTAACAGGTAAAACTCGTTTGTCAATGACTCAAAGTAGAATCGTTATAAACGTGGGCTATTTATACCAGGCGCGCCGCTACTACTGCAAATCAAGACACCCTTTTCGGTGGGAATTTTATCCTTCCACTATTAAAACCGTCATGGTATTCCGTTAGGGTACGTTGGTTTTGTAGATAGATGAGTGATCCTGTCTACTGAGTTCCAGAAACTCCGGCTTACAAAAGTCAATCCCTCGTCTTCTGAAAACTTTTAGTATCCAAGCAGTTCACGTTGATTGAGGCACGTCAAGAAACGTCGTTAAAAAGATGGAGTTAGTCGAAAAATGTGGTATCACGATACATTAGTAGAAGTCTACGGAGTATTTGCGTGTCAATTTTGTCTTCGTGGATCACTCCTCTGAAAACCGCTGAATCTGTCGTTTATGACCTTCTCGCTCGAAGAGGTTTTGACTGACTCATGAGAAACATATTCCATAAAAAATTATATGACTTTAACTTCCATTATCTGCTCAAATATTTCATTGGACACATTAACATATGTCAAATGTGTTACCTAGATCTGATCAAATGAACAATCAAGATGAGAAGTATATCACTGCAGATTTTCGGGGTTACGATTAGCTGAAGATCAGCTTTGGAATCTTGGACCCTGAGCAAGCGCTGTTATTGTCATACTACTCCTCACTCATCCAGAACAACCGAATTAATTACGTTTGCAGTTTACAATCTTTCCAGCGGAGAATCATCATTTTTGTCAGTTGTTCGGATGCCACTTTTGACATGAATTTTGTTTGTAACAGTTCGTTTGTTTTGTATATTTACTGTTCTTTATCGACAGTGACAAATAATCTAAGTTATTCCTTCACATAACGCACCATTCTTTTCTGTGATATCCCACATTTTGAAGCAAATGACATTTCGCTCAACGGTACCTGAACTCGATCGCTATCTGCCCAGAGAACCGGATTATTTGGGTCATCCGTGACTCACCAGAAGTTCGGTCAACGTAACCGGTACCATCTGATTCACTGTAACACCAGTCCTCTCACTTATTCTTGATTTAACGTTGTCAAATCCATCTACGATTCTAACCGAACCTGCCTTTACTGCGAACGATTGTCGTAGCTGTTGTTTTAGATTGGCGCGGAAATACCGAACGGCATCCAACAACTTCCAATTTAAGATGGCACGAGTTGGCAGTATTGCCTGGGAGTATACTTTCTTGCTTACCGTACCATCTCAGCTTATCATTGAGCTCTGTTTCATCATTTGACCTGGGAGCTGGACACGTGGGGATGGATATGACATGTTCGTTGGCAAGAATCCCTTCTAGGTGTTCGAGGCTATCAAACCCAATAAAAATGTCCACACTTCCTTGTCACAGTCTAAATACAACCCACCGCCCTTTTCTCGTGCAGATTTTTGTCATTCTCTCTTTATCAGATTACAAGCACTTTTGTGTACGTTCCATTCAAGATGCTGGGGAACTGCGTTACTACAGCTACAAATATGTCCAGGAACTTACATTCGCGAATTTGTCTCTGCAAATGCTAGCACTGGTCTTCATTTATCCACAGAAATTTCAAGGTACCAAACAGAAAATATCTGCGTTACACATCTATACGCTCTTTAAAACCCCAAATCTAATAGTTCTAGTGGAAGTTTAATGGAAACACTTAAATTTGCTCCAGCTGCAATAAACCTAAATAATGTGATGAGACAGATTAAAATGTCCACTACTCCCTGATGCACAAACATAGAACGCTCTATAACTTTGACAAGTTATGAAGTGAATCACGGAAATAAACCTGTAATTCATCAAACTAAACCCAGCTCTACGGAGAAGATAATACATGGCTGCCTAAAGGTATGGCATGGAATCGGGGACAAAACGGTTTCAGGTTTCAAGACCGTTTCCTGCAAAAATGACAGGTGATGCAGAAGAATGAATACAGGAAGAGAACTTTTGACGTGGGACGTGGTTAACAATATCGGGTTTATAGCTGAGAAAACTGGGGATCGCGATGCATAAACCTTGAAGGATAACTCCACCGAATAAGGTGCCAGTTGAGTGAATTTGTTGATTATTGATCAATTGGTTGTTAATGTTCTCGCCGAGCTTTCTAGTTGGCTTCTAGACTTTGTCACGAATCAGGGATATCATCAGTGCACGGTTGGCTGGGTGTTTCTTCCTCCCCTGTTTGATTATATATGCATACAGAATGTGATTTCATCAGTTCAGTTACGGTTGGGAATGTCTTGAGTTTTGTCCATCCTAAATCAGCTAACCTGCTTTGGCATTTTCCAGTTTAATCAGCCTTTTTTGGATTTTATTAATATCTTTCGACTTGCATTTACTTGAAGTCAGACTGGCAGGATTTAACCAACCAGCTACTCTTCAATGTCGTAGTAAATTGTCCTTTATTCGCTGTTTGTGTTGTTTTGAGCTCTTAGTTCTACCTTCTCCCATCTCTGATGGTTACTAGATTGGACCGCAGCTCATTGCTTCCTCGGTGAAGCACAGTGCTTGCGTGGATTTATTAGTTTCGTTCTAGAATAAACCAGTACGTAAAGTCTATTCCAATCAGAATTACGTGTTCTCTAAATCTCGGTCATGGGAACTATTGATTCTGCCAGCGCGACAGTCCTTGTGTTAACCTGCAGTGGAAACTATTAGAATCACAAAGTCGACATTAACTCCAGAATACATTTGGTATACAAGGTTTGCTAAGGATAAAAAAACGATTATGAATGAGGAAAATTTTCGATTGTGACTTCACTAGCATTGCACCAAGAATATAAAATATATATAGTGTCGACAACGTAAAGGGTAGCCATGCAGTTCAACATTGAAGACGAGAACTAGGCAAATATAGACGGTGCAATTGTTGTAGAGCCAAAGAACTTATTTGAGAGACTGTGATGACAGAGAAAAGCAAGGGACAAGCAGCTGCTGCGCGAGAGTGCATTGGAAACGACGCACAACAAAGGAGCTCAATGAAAGGACGAAGGTTTTAAACTGCTCCCACCCAAAGTTAACAGACAGCCGAAATGCTTACGTAAAGAACGATCAGAAAGCGGGGAAATGTGTCGTTCAGAACAGAAAATCCACAATTTTCAACAAGCCTATATCTCTTTGTAATCTTCCCTCAGAAGTCCAGACGTTCACTGGCCATGCGCGTCCGACGGCGTCCAGAATAACCTCTGCTAAGTTCTCTTAAAGTCACAGACTTTATGGAGATGATCGTGCTACTACCAACCCCGTGTCAACAACATTCAAATTGCACTTCGGTGTCAAACATTTCAATCTGGTTCGCAAGTTTGACGAATACCTAACCAATTTTTTTTCAAAATGTATTTGCCAGTTGTGAAGTCTGCCTCCAGGCCCGTATACAGCGCCGGTGCAAGTTGTTTTTCTCACGGCCGATTTCGGGATTTCCGCAAGTCAGTTTATATCGATCAGAGGAAGTGCTGCACACGGAGTTGGGTCAGCATACACCGATACCAAAGGTCTATTTCTGATGATTCCTCTTATCTCTACCACATTCTTCGTCACTTGAGGGGTTTCCCCTCTATCTTGTCCGAATATGGGGCTTAGACCTACTTGTGACTGGTTGTATCTGAAGCTGGTTGTGTTGTCACTGAGTACTTCCCCGGTGTATCACGGCACCGAAGAAAACGTATCGCGGCTATAAAAATAAATAGGTAGCAAGCGAATGGGCTACTTCATTAAGCATGGCGCATGTCTTCAGGCACGTAAATGATAATCACCGGCTCAAAGTGGTCTATTCATACGGAGATAAAGTGGTGGACACCTTAAGTGTTCTAGCCTTCATCAATTTGTAGCAATAGGTGTGTACACAAGCAGCAGCCTAATAACTTTGTCATCATCATCTGCACCCCGGAAGCTCCTATTCACTTGACGTGAGCACGAGTGGCATAATTGATTTACCCTCTCGCTGGTAGCGCTCGCAGATGAGTAACCTAGTGAAATGTCATTTGGCTGACGAAAAGGTAGGATCCCTACTCAGGTCACCAGCATGGACGTTATAAGACCTTTCACAAACACATGATCACCCATAACGACAGGGTTCAGTTTGAAATGTGCAATTTTCTTCAGCGTTCTAGCAAACTGTGTGGACCTGTTTATATTTATTTGGAACGGTTGTAGTATATCACAACTAGCACTACAAGTTTTCCGTATGATTAGCGGACCCAATAGCACCAATCTGGAGTGTGATGATCAAATGATCTTCAAGCTTGCGATGTTACTAACTTGTTCCGATGGCTATCTCCATTACATTCAACCACGACTGCGTTTACCATTGCAATGGATTATTGCGGCCCCAAGTTGGCTGCCATCGTTTGATAGATTTATGGGAACAACGTGCTAGTTGGCTTTAGCTCTTTCCAGAAACATGGGTCATCTGAGCCACGTGGACACTTCTGTCGAAGCGGGGGTCTCAAACCTTCTGGAATTGACGTCGTCTGGGTCTAACCCTCCAGGTAAAATTGAATCTTAGATACAGATATGCGCTCAGTGGTAAAATCTACATCGGGATGAGCTGTTTCTAATAAAGTGTAAAAATGTGGTGGAATATGTTCACAGAAAAAAAAACTGATATAGTTACTCTGGATTATTGCGGCCCCAAGTTGGCTGCCATCGTTTGATAGATTTATGGGAACAACGTGCTAGTTGGCTTTAGCTCTTTCCAGAAACATGGGTCATCTGAGCCACGTGGACACTTCTGTCGAAGCGGGGGTCTCAAACCTTCTGGAATTGACGTCGTCTGGGTCTAACCCTCCAGGTAAAATTGAATCTTAGATACAGATATGCGCTCAGTGGTAAAATCTACATCGGGATGAGCTGTTTCTAATAAAGTGTAAAAATGTGGTGGAATATGTTCACAAAAAAAAACTGATAATAGTTACTCTCTCTTGTTATCGGCTGACATAAGAGCGATCGTCAGTTCGAACCATTGGATAGTCGGCAACCGAAATTCACCCAGTAGAAAATAGCAGTCATCTCATCGGATGGTGGAATCCTATAATAAGCGGAAGCCCTAAAGCTTGAATATACAACGCCTGTAAACGTGCGAAACTCATATCCATTTAGTTAGAAATCGAAAAGGTGGAGACGCCCGGAAACGCTCAAGCCTGCCACTGGGCCAACAATGTGTAAATCGTCCCTCAGCCGTTCTTATTTTTAGGTTCGTTTTTTGGCCACATCCGGGATTTCCGCGAGATAGTTTCTTTGAAGAGAGAAGAAGTAAAACCACATATGTGAACAGATCACATGGTGACGCTAAGCTAGCCAGATATATCCACCTGAGTGACTTATTCAAGTGATGACAGACAGCGTTTGTACAATGTTAGCGGTACTGCTAACAAATGAAACCCACAAGGTCATTTGTGCTGAAAGTGTCAATTTGGCCAACGTCTGCTACTGAAAAATAACCTCTTGGGTACCGACAGTTCAATGCTTCATCCGAAGCTTCTGTTGTCGAGGATATGCAGGTATAAATTGCCATTCCAAATCCTAATCAACTTACGAAAGGGCCCTGCGCTGAATTACATCACAAATTGGACAGTATTAATGTGGAACTTTGGGTGCTTAGCAGACTATTTACTCCTGCCAATTTTGAGTCAATGGAAGCATCAGAATTTCAATTTGAAGATGTATAATGAGAATGAAATATTCGGCACGAAATAAGAGACCCTTAAAATTAGATGACGGTATGGTCATTCCATTGGAACTAACATTTGCTAATGCCAGGGACATCTTAATATTGCTAACGGATCATCCATACTTTGCCAAGCTCATCATTGTAGACAGCACCGACGATGCAAGTTGGTATGCCATTGTCTGAAATAAGGAGGCCACCTTGATGACCATTAAGTGGTAAGTTGAATGCAAAAATGAATGCCTTGGCTGTTTGTGTCATCACAAAACTCATCTCTGATTTTCTATGGTTAATTCTGATTTATTTGTCGTCATGTTAAGTTGGTCATATACAGGCATGGATAAGATGAGTGCAGAATAAGCACGTGGTTTTTTGGATAGGCAGCGAATGAATGTTAGATTGGAAACATCATTAGGCAAATGCGAACAAAACTGAAATCAATTCGGGGGTCATATCGTTACAAGGGCGTAGGACTGTGTAACGTGGTGTTATTTGGTTATTAAGATATTAGAAATAGGTAGAAGGGTTCTAACAAAATTTCATTTAGTATGGTAGACCAGACTTATCCAAAAGTAAATGCAAGTCATTCGGGCATTTGCGACAACCTCCTCCATAAGCGGCGATCATCCTTGTGAACCTGGCGAATTGAAGAATTTATTCATTTGTCATAAAAATTATAGAAAAACAATTTTGTTTGTTCGAAAGGGGCATTCAAGAAAAGTAATGTGTGATACTCGACAAGCCGTGATCAATTCACAAGGGATTTCTTGAAATACCAATATACTTGATTCACCAAACTCAGGATATAGATTGAAAAATATTGATTAGGAACACAAAAAACTCAATGAATTAAAGAATCAGACGGGCGCCAAAAGACTCTCGTTTGTATTACCCTTGAGTAATGCAGTAGCTATCTCAGAACTGAATCCGATCTGCACTCAGGGTATGAGGGTGGAGTTTTGTATTCAGTTAAAATTGTTTCCTGTATGAAAATATACTGTGATATCTCGAATATCGTGCCAACTGAATCACGAGGCGGTCTGTGTGCAGCACATTCATTTGGAGGACATCATAAACGAGAGATTCTATTGCGTCTCCCGTGAAAACCAAATTGATTTGCAAATGAGTGTATTTATGGAATACACATTGTAACAGAAGTTTAAGTGCTTATGGGATTGCATGGGATCTTAAAAGCTCACTTTGGATCTTCGGTCATGGTGTCAGCGCAGCAGCTTTGTCATTTAACTTTTTGGCCTCAAGGCATCGTAAATAATGCCTTTTGATTCCTTCAATCGATTTTATCATTCTAGCTTACCGAACCCTACGTAGTACATTTTGCTTGAGTTTACACCGTAACAGGCAGCAAATTTCATACACCATTGCTTGTAGTGTGAAGAGAATTTGGAATTTTCCAAATGAGATTTCATCTTGTAAGCGAAGGCAGTCTGTGCCAAAAGGCCGAGATACTGTTTCATCCTTGGTATGAATCATCAACGGTGCATATCTAACGGAACTTTAGAGGATTCCGGAGCCGCGACCTCCCGGCTAGTGGATTCCACATCTAAATATCGGCCACGAGGGGCTGACCAGAAATGTGATTAATTCGAAGTCTGACAGTACATAGCTCCAACTTTCTGCAATTCTGAAATCCAAACCATATGGTCACGTTTGACGGGCTCCTTGGGTGACGAATTCTCTGATGAAAGGTTCAAGCGCTTCATAAATCAGTCTCCCTGTAAGCTACTGATGGATTGTTTGTAGTGTGAGGAGTTGTGATTTTTCGATGGAGATCTTCAGTACGTGTTTCTCCTACCCCACCTAGAATATCTGGATACCTGTGTTGTCTCCATTGCTCATTTGGATCGATGTGGTGACTAAACCTTGACTATAAAGGATGTTGTTCGGTTGCTAAGACAGGCATCGGCATGGTCTCACCATCTGGAATATTCTTACGGACAGTGCACATAATGGGCAGCGGCTAATTTGAACGGCCCCGAAAACATAACGTAAAGGCGTATGAACAGTACTAGTTTAAAATCTTGTGTTATACCTGATCGGTGTGGTATCTGGCTGCAATTTTATCATTAATTATCAAATGTGGTTGGGTTGGACAGGACAAAGCCGTGCAAAAGGGGCTTCTGATTGTCGATCGGGTTTGCTTTAAAGCTCGTAATTTGAAAGTATTTGCTGGTTGTCATGACAGCAAACGGCAGTGTTTTGTGAATCGTCCGGATACCCATCACTTCACGCATCCGATCTAGATGTGCGTTCGAAATGTCCACGGTGTACGTGCCCCTGGAAGTATTTCAAGAACCCATTAATTCCCGCAGAAACGCGATAAGCCAGCTTACCTAGTAAAAGACGTGTGTCGGCAAAAACATGGTTGGAAGAAACATGGCTCCACATTTACTCGGACGTTAGCGTGTTTTATCAGTACTCACATTCTTTGGTAGTATTTGTAATGATCAGATCAATTTTCTCGGATAATTTTCTCATCTGAACCGTCTGACTCTGTACGAGGTGCTCCAGCTTTTGTAATCTGAAAAATAGTGTAAGAACTGGCATAAAAAAGACTTTGACCGTATTCTTATGTAAAAGTAAAAATATGTCAGAAGAATCTTGATGATAAATGATTTGGGAATTTACCTGGTTTTCCTTGGTTCGGGCTACAACAACCTACAACCCTAAACTAGTTGTGATTTAGTAGTAAGATGTCAAGCTAAGCAATACTACGTCTGTGGCGGAATGACGAAGTTCCGTCAAATGGGATCTTGGGTCACCTGAACTCTAATTAACTTTCCCACAATGTCCTAAGGATCTTTCAGTGGAGCACACGTAGTCAAACTGGTATCCGTATCCAAATAAGCTACTGGAATAATTGTGTATACTACTGATGAAGCATGCAAATAGCTGATTGTGTGGTGTCCAGGCTCCGACTCCGTGTCTGAAGGTAATTGAAGTTTGCTGTGAAAATTACGAACCCCTTTGTAGTCTTCGTTTACAATACTCAAAAAACGTCCAGGAAAATTCAGTAGGTCGTTTGAGAACGTTCCCTTTTCAAAAACTGTGCATCTGAGGCGCTTACTTTCGTTTTTAATAGCTTGTTACCACTTAGTTCATTTATGCTAATACATGACGTCGAAGCGGAGGACCTTTCTCCTTCTACTGGTACCGTTTTGCTTGTTCCTGCTTCATGAAGTTAAACAACACCAGGGGTTCAGGCAGTGTGAGTGCTCAACTATACGTCGTCTAGAAGTTGTGCCGGGCGAACAAAGTCAGTGACACAATAAGAAGAGGATTGCTTCAGTAAATTCTCCAACCATCTTGATGCTGTACAATAGGCACGATACGCAATGTAGCAACTTGATCCCACCAAAGCACCATTTTAGGTACGCCTAATGCCTTAAGTAGACACAAAAGAGAGGAAAGAACGCAGCACAAATGTAAGGAACTTTCTTCAGATTTTTTCTTCATGTGCAGTAGGCCAACAAAATGTACACTCAGGATGAAAGTGGCCCAATGAGGCTTTCATTATTGCGGAGAACTCCGCAACGGACCATGGGTCTCGGATTGCGGCAGCTTTCCTGATTAGATCCACATTAAAAGGATCAAGCTGATGCTTGTAACGGGTGATCCTTTCTGAGGATAGTCTATTCAGGGGGAAATAACTGTCAAAAAGTATCGAAAAATGATTGAATGGTGTTATTCCGCTGCAAACTGCGTTACTGTCTTGTAATGGAACGGCAACTGTCAGAGTAACGTGTCACTAATATATCCATTTCATTCTAGAGAACAAACGCTTTTGTAAGCAGCACAAGGGCGGAAGAATGAACAAACCTTTTCTCTACAGGATTTTCAGCCATCTGTGGTTCAAAATTATGAGAATGGTGTGCCTGAGAGTTGTGCTGGAAAATAAACAAAGCATTTGTGTCAGACCAGAGCTGATGAAGAGAGATAATGAAGTGGCTTATTTGGTCATCATTTTCAGTCATATTAATATAAACAAAACTGTGAAGTCTATGTAAATCAGTCGAACTAATACCAGGAGAGGGAAGTTTGATTGTTTTACCTGCGACCTTTCAATGGGTTCAGCGGTTTGGCAAGTTCAGATTGTATATTCTTCCTAAACAGACTGTTCCATGAAACTAGGAAATCTTGTCTTTGTTGCCCTTTGTTGTCCTTCTTTCGGAAAGGGCGCGCACACATGAGTGATGCGGCGAAGTTTGAGTTGTAAAACATATTTTCAGTGTTGGCGGAATAAGACAGGGCTATTAGTAGCTCGCACCAAACTGCTTGACTTGTTACTAGACAAGATTGCTTTTGATGTGTCTTTGTTCCTACCTGCAGGAACACACCAGTTATGACATCCTCTTAAAACGTTTCTAACCGACACTACAATAATCCATTAGGTTACGCGAACCAGTAGAAACACGACTTCCAATGGATGGACACTAGAGCACTGAACCTCTACGGTTTGCATTAAATTAAACATGTCTAATAAAAACCTATGCAATATAGGGCAGAAAACAATAAACTGGCTGACCTGGGACAGCCGCTTCAGCCATTTGTACCAAAAAGAACCAAATCAGTCACTAAGGAAACACGGTCGATATACACTAGTAGTGTGTAGGCAGGTTTTACTTTATCACCAGTTAGGCCAAATTCCATCTTTTGTGACATTCATTTGAACAATTTAGGAAATTCACCTTCATACTTTGCGGTTTGTTGCAGTTAAGTGAAAATGGGCTAGTATGGGCCACCTGTAAACTGTGTTGGTGCAGCGTCAGTGTACTGTTTGGATGTTCACGCCGAATCCGGGAGGAATAAGTACATTTTCGAATTAAGCCCGATCTGTCGATCACACTCGTTCAGGAGGCTAAATTTTCTAGCGTTCTATCACAACAGACACGTTACACTATTCACGTAGTAGCCATAAATCGTCACATTAGCGAATGGTTAATCTCCTTACCATCCCACACAAGGAAGAAATCGTTCAACAATCAGATTAGCAAATACGGCATGCACACATTCGTTTCACTTGACTTAATCGCTCAGCTGATAACAACTCCAATGTCTATGATGGTTTTACTCAATAATAAAAGAGGATTGAGGAGGACAACCATTTCTGACCTAGCTTTTTATTCCGAATGCTGATTGAATCAAGCAACTTCAACATTAGACTTCGACTATGGTTAAAACCTCACAATTCTAAAACTTTGGTAGGAGAAGAAAGAAATCACAATTTTTCCAAGCCAGTTACTAGTTTTGGAGAATCATGGACCTATATAGACCGTACTGACCGAAAAACTGTTACTGATCACTGATTGGATTAAGTACCAAAATTTCCTAACTGTCAACTGCTCTAGGGTGCAGCAACAGCAGCGAGAGAATTTCTGACCTGCCGTGCATTGTGAGCCGCATAGATTTGTCAAGTTACCTTGCGGACAACATTCTTGTGTCTGGAGAACCAACCGCCTCGGCGGCGTTTGCTTGCCCGGTTGAGGTCTATCGTCAACACACCAACTTAGATTTCATCTTATTGAAGAGCTGTTACTAAAAAATGGGACCAATTTAACACAATCTGTGAAGTATGCGGTCCATCCAGAAATAAAGCGACCAACCCTAGCTAGATGATCAAGCGTTTCAGAATTGGCAATGCTAACAAATCATATCCATTTTAGAGGACAGCTTTAACAAGAAAGAATGCAATTTCACTGTGCGGCGTGAGTGTTCTCTTATATATTCTCTTATACACTCACCCAGCTAAATTGGGTTCACCTGTGTATTGGCTATCCTTACAACCAAACAAGACGCAGCAAGAAGTTAAAAACTTCGTGGGGCCAAAATCTCTTTTGTTTTTATCAGATATGGACGAAAAACAAACACCGTAATAGAGGAAAGAACGCTCATCATCATCACCGTTGTCAGTTGTAATTACCGCGTACTTATCGCACAGTGGTTGTAGCTGCCACAGTTTCGTTCACCGATGCTTCTGCGCATTGAAGGCAGAAGCTGATCAATTAGTGCTTAAATACAACACTGTATGTGGACTGCTAAGTGGAGGATTGAGAGAAAGCTATGTATTGAATGCGACAGCTTTGATGCACAAACGCCATTGAGAGCTCGACCGGGCCATGTCTGAGAATATTTCTAACCATTGATATGGCTCGTCTCAGGGTCCCCATCCAGGAAGACGGCAATGATCAGTGTAGCTGAGTTTGGTGGTAATGGTTTTTACACTTCGTTGCCGTTATTGTTTGACCGCATCTGTCTCTCTTCCACCCTTTGCGTGGGTGTGCGGAAAGAGTCCTTCGAGGAAGTCGGTCGGCTGGCATACGCAGCACGTGGCCAAACCAGCGCAACCTATGCAGTGTGATCAGTTCATCTATCGAGGGTGAGTTATTTCACCCGAATACCATTCGACTTCAGCATTTCCGATCCGGTATTCCCACCATATTCGGGCAATGCTCTGAAGGCATCGATGGTCAAACACTGAAAGTCTTTTGACGCTCACTAACACGCAAGAGCTACGGATGACACTGGGAGGACAGTGGTTTCGGGTCAACAGCTCTTGCTTACACAAGGATTTGAGTACTAGCTTTACGTCGCGAAGGACTCAACAGGGTTAGTGAATAAAGCGAAGGCACATGTTTTATATAAAAAGGGCCACCTCAAGAATTTTATAGGGTATTCTTCAAAATTCATTGGAAGGCACACTATTATTAACCCATAGTATTAGAGAAACTGGTTTGGTTGTTGAGAATTTACACTCCAATCGGTCTGAAAACAAACAAAACGCAATCAGGGCAAATGTTAAAATGGCTGCTGTGGATTCGTTTATGTGGAAATCAATTCTAACAAATACACACTAGAAATCAGAGCAGAATATAAGGGTATAATCCCTCACGAAAGAGAATGCAAAATGTTGTGAAGTGTAGAAACTCAGTGACACTGTTTTCAAACTGGATGAATTAACCGTCCTCCTCAAGAGCCGATTGCTGATTCACATCAAAATCAGTCATCCAAAAAGGGTTTCGACAAAAACAAACCTTCGTTTGAGATTCGACCCAGGAAACGCTACTTTTGAATATCTTGTGCCGGAGTTTCCTTGGGAACTTCGATTCCAAGTCTGCCAACCAGTAAATTTGTTGAATGATCAGTTTCTGACAGGCAGTCTTCCTGACTTCGTCAATATCACCAACAGCCAGACCAATCTGTTAGGGAAGGGGGACGTACTAGGTTGAACATAAGTGACTAATATTTCTTACACTTAGGTCGGCTAGAAAAATAACGTAAACTGGATAAAATTGATACAGCCTGGATATATTGCCTCTCACTTCTTACAAGCACCAACCCACCTGTTACTAAAGCTGATGTGTCAAACATTCAAACAATAAACTTTGAATTTTCACAGATAATTAGTTCGATTAGTAAATTGTTAATGGGAGCGGATTTCATGGACCAGACTTATTGAGTGGCCTGTAGTGGAAATCTTTTCACTAGGTTGGGCGCAGACGAACCCAAAGACAAGTTTGTAGTAAGAATTACTGCAATATTCGTTGTGATCAACGTGAAAAAATAAGTCTTTTATTAATGAACATAAGCCTACTGGCACAAACATTCAACGTCGTTACACACGAACCACCTTTTTAGCTCAATTAATAATCCATAAATCTTTAAGCGTGTTGTCGTATTCTGATGTATAAATCTTGATTAGTACGTTTATTTACTGAGACGGAGTCTGTGTTGGGTAAACTGTTTAAATTCTAACTCTGATTTTTGTCGGGGTCTGGAGCGCGCCACATATTTCTAGATTCACCGACATTAGTAGTCACCTACAGGTGCTCATTCAGTCTCATCCCACTTTCTCGCCTATTCGGGGGAACGCAGAGACGTTGTTCGACACTCCCTGTTTTTACTTTACCGCACAGTCCGTCTGACGTTTAGTGAGAAAGTCATAGCTTTTTTCATTCAATTATTGTTCGAACGATATTGGTGGATGTCATTTTCCATAATAAGCATCCGAGAAATTTCGAGCTTTAACGTTTTCGCAATTCAATGGACTGTTTTTTTAAATTTTAGCGCCTTCTAAGCAGTGATGTAACTTAACCTGAATGTTTTGTTATTTGCACAATTCAGACGAGCATTCTCATATGTTTGAGGAGTGCCTATACTTGGTGGAAGTCTCAAGTTTCTGTTTAACCATCCAGCGCTAGCTGTCACTGTTGACCATACGATTACAAAGAAAAATTACATACAAAAACATCTAGAACCAGCGCTGTACTGGTATGCGAGGCGTTTGACCCAAAGCATACGTCTTAATGTGGTATATCTTCATACTTCCCAGGGACAGTGCGTTCTCGGTGCTCCAGGTAGCTTAAGCTTTAACTGGGTTACTGATCACGAAAGTGGTTTCGACAGGGAAGTATGTTTCGTAGAAAAGGACCAATCCTAACAATTTTAATGGTGATCTGGACAAATAAATTGAAGTCGCTGATGTATAGATCTTTGAAAGAGGAGTTTTATAAAAAAAAGCTTAATATTACTTGCAACCAGCTACCGCCACATGCAGGACCAACCGACATGTCTGTTCTGTGTGAGTGAGATTTTTTGAAATGTGGCAAACGCTACACCGTTTAATTGAAAAGTGTTCCATTGCTGTTAGTTCATTCAAAGTTATGTTGTTATCCTGTCGGTATATATGCTTTGTTATCGTTCTCTTCACTGATGACAAGCCTAAACAACACTAAACTGAATGAACGTGCTCGGTTTTTGTGGAGATTTCGTCCTGTAAGTGAAGCCAATCTATGCTGAAATGCACTGTACAGCTGTTTAATCCTTACCGGAAACCATCAGCAGCGCGCATCTCACAAAATTCCGAAGAGCCTCGAACACCCGACCTCCCGGCTAGTAGTTTGAACGCTTAACCGTCCGGCCACGAGTGGCTTATCAGCAGTGTGATAGCGCCGCTTATCCTTCAATTTTTGTAGCCGAGCGAACTTCAATTGGAAATTGCCTGTAATTTATCTCCTTATTTTTTCATCAGTAGAAGCTGATGCAAAACCAAGCATTTGCTACTGGTCGGCAAATAACGTACTCTGGGGCACCCGCTGAAAGACCATTTGGTTGAGACAAGACAAGCTTGCGTAATCAAGTACCATTATGAAGAATGCTTCTTATAAAAGTATAGAAAACATCTGTGGAATGTTAGTATCCGGTGGATTGAGGTGCGGACTATCAACCTTAATAGAATAACGGGAGTGTTATGACGAGGGAACAAAATTGTCCCAGGTTCAACAATCGGTAGTATGTAGTGATGTACTTTATTAAATACTCGCAGTTTTCGAGGTGGTTGCATCCAGAACAACAGAAAGACAGGTAATAGGAGCTTGACTAAGGCGTTTTAGGAAGAACGTGAGATTTCCAGGATGATATATGACTCACCAATAGATTCATCAGTATTATTGGCACGAGTAAAAGAAAGGCGATGTAGAAAATAAAAACCAGCGCGGCGCCGATGGTAGCCTCTTCGGTGGAGCCAAATAAAGGATAAATCAGCGTTCGTGAATGCTCGTATTCACCAAACATCATCATGATTGTCTTGAAAATTGAAATGCCCAGGTAGTCAAACTGTTCCCGTTCGCTGAGTTGAAATTCCCTAGATGGAATCCATGTTTTCGTGTGATGGCTGATATTGTCGTACAAACTGCTCAACAATTCACGGCGCAACTAAGTCAGAAAATGAAAGACAGTGCCTATGTCTGTTACAATTTCATCCATATAGTTGTGTGAACAATGAAGAACAGGTTGTTTTGCATGCTTGCGTGATAATGGTTTGGTAGAAAAATAGGTTACCAGTTGATCGGACACATTTTAGACACGGTTG
Source organism: Opisthorchis viverrini (assembly GCF_000715545.1). Lineage (NCBI taxonomy): Eukaryota > Metazoa > Platyhelminthes > Trematoda > Opisthorchiida > Opisthorchiidae > Opisthorchis > Opisthorchis viverrini. The sequence continues at coordinate 814,212 of NW_008751863.1, forward strand.
CGAGCTTAGTTATTAGGCGCATTTTCCACTGTTCTCTAGTTGTTACTAGATGGTGCCCTCAAATTTAGGTCTTCATTGTTTGAATTGTGATATTTGTCGGACAGTAGGCCCATAAGATCGCTTCTCTATACTGCAGCGTTTAGATTGGCCACGTACCTGTATAAACCGCTGTGTGCCAACGGGAAGCGCCCTCCCTGTAATCTGTTGATGTGCTACTTCATTTTTCAGAAATGTTTGATTTAGGTACGCTACCAAATAAAAAGCAAGATAAAAGCAAGCCTTTGGGATAGTATCCCCGTTGGACGCACCCGATAATCTGGTTCTCGCAATAGGACATGGAAGACGAAGCCGAATCCGATAACCACGACGGAAAATACCAAGAGACATTGGATTACCGTGGTAAAGACTTGGAGGAACATGACGATGAAGATGCCCAAATATTTAACCCTGTGAACGAAAATAAATGAGCTGGTGTTGTAAGCAAATAGAGAGGATATATTGCATTGTGATGTGTTTTCAAACCTATGCCGTCTTCTCTTTTGGTCTCACATTCTAGCGAGGAACTTTTGGCAAAAACAATAATGCTTGTTATGTTCAGTATGCGTACATCAATAGAAAAAGACGCAATATACATTAAAATAATAATCTGTAGTTGCCTGTTCGAATCTTCCATGGATTAGTCATGCGAGCCGTTGGTTGTACACATCCGACCACACCCTATGTGACGCACCAGGTTTACGAACTTCACCCACATCATATGAAGTTATACTCATGCTCGCGTAATTATCAAGCACCAATGGACACCCCTCTTCACAGTTCACACAATCAATCGGCACGAAACTCGGCCCAAACACACACTCGTGTGCGCAGGACGGGAAGTCAACCGAGCTTCAAAAGTCACCACGGACAACTACGAAACACATGTAACAGCCGTACTGCAGAGAAGACACGTTCCATCGTCCGGAGACCAAAGAACTCTCACGGTGAGTTATTCTGTAAACTTGCCCCACCTTTCGGTTTGCATTGCAAATCATCACCGTAAATCACTGTCAACCATACCTTCTGAGTTATGTTATGGCGATCACAACCTGTGCACCAACCCCTCTCAGTATTACCAAAAGCTTTCTTTTCCGTTTAAAACTATTCGGCATTCTTTCTACGTATCTGGTAACGTCGTTTCGAACTTCTGGGGTGTCTTCTTATCTTGTCTACTATTGTGCCAGTTTGGAACATGGATTTTTATATATTTTAGGCCCGACAGTGTATGTGACTGGTTTTTTCCGTGCTATAATGTGATCCTGATTTACACGGTACTGTTAGTCGAAGATTGGATGCCAAGATGCTCGACTGAATCTTTTGAGGTTTCCAAGTTTGTTTGCTTATAAATTCGCAAGTTAAAATACATACATCCAACGGGAAACTATTGCATCGAAAACCCAGTCATACTCAGTAGAATATACATTAATGTTCATTAGCATCGTTTTTGCAGTACATGGTTGAGCTGCACGGGATACTCCACCTGATGTTTTACAGAATCGTTCTCACATAGCCTCACGCAGTTGGAATTATTACAATCGGGGGCAATAGGAATTTCTCGAAATGTGGGTGTGCCTATTGATTTTTTCGAGATTCCACTTGGACTGAGTTAAAAGATCCAAATACTACTGTCATCTGCTTAACTGAATCATGGCATAAAACACATGAAATACCATAGCAGGTACTGAAATGCAGGTTTCTCCTCTTGAGATTAGAACAAGATCTATCGACTCTGAGTTGAAGTAAAAAGCCCATCGCTTTCCTCGGTTTTGGAAGGTGACATTTTGGATACGTGAGGTATACAAATAAGCCAGCCTTCTGTGTAAGTTGAAGGGAAGTCAAAGTAGTTTTTAAACCAAGGTTGCGAACGTTGCCAACGAACTCAATAAATCATCAGTCAGGTTGAAAAGCACTGGATGGTTTAAAAATGGCTCGAAACCTTAGAATGCTACGATGGAATAACGGGAGCAGAACTCTTTTACTCGACAAAAAAGGTTACCATTAAATGGCAAATTCCTCAACCGCAGATGCACTGAAGTTGAAAGTTCAGCAAGGAGGAAACACTAACATCAAGGAAGCAAGTTATTAGTGAGTTTTACGTTTCCGCTCTTGTATGGTTTCGCAATTGACGTTCTACTCATCATGAGGCAAACCTGCTGACTGACAGCAAATTGGCAACTGGTGATATGTTAACAGTCTGCTCAGTTTTGTCTGTCATCGACGTGAAAAACATTTGTAAGTGCCACAGTAAAATCAGTGATGTAACACAAATAGTTATTTGCGTAAGTTCATTACGACTGTAAACATGCGATTTAGTCAGTATCTTTGGTGTACAGTGCTCCGGCTAGTTGATGGCACCCAATAACGCCTTAGTAAATGCCATTATTTGGTGATTTCGACCAGTCAGCCTGATAATGCTTGTGATGGGAGCCAGGGAGTGACCTAACACAACCAGGCATTTCGCCGCGAATCCTAGTGGTTTCGAATATTACAGATTCAAGGCCTTGCAAAATTGAATTTGTCTGGTATGGCTTCTTGTGAAAAACTCCCCCTGTAACATAAACTTACTTGGGTGTCGCTAAACTACCTGAAACCTATCACTTTAATGAAAGGATTGTATGATAGGAATTCAATTTTATCCTTGTCAACAAGCACCACACCGTCCCACAAATAAGAGTATTTGTTCTTGGTGCGTCAATTTCCAACTTACCAAAGTACCTCTTACTTGAAAACATTCACTATCCTAATGTCTAAAAAATTTTATTTCCACAGTGAAACTTAGTTTAGTGTGTGATGGCTAAATGACCACTTATGGTCATTTGCTTGTTCGTTCTCTCCAGCCAGTGGCTACGTTCCTGTCGTGAACAGTTTCACAAGCACTCCGCGGATCGCATGCTGCCAAGACGTGTTTTGTAGGCTCCGCCAATTCACCTGCTGTCCGGAACATGAACTTGGTGAACTTGGGAAAACTTAGCTCTCTGTACATGTACTTTTCGTGTCTAGACTCTCCCCGACACAAGATGTAAGTGAACTACATGGAACTGTGTGAGCAGTGACATTTTCATTTCATTTTCACATTTAATTTTCGCCAAATTGCTGTTTGACGTACAAACAAAAGACGCGGTAATGGGTAAACTTACCGAGAAATCTGCATCATGAAATTGAACCATGATAATAGCATCAGAAATGCCCCCACTATTTTTCGGTTTGGCATTCTGCCACCGAGTGCTGCGTCAACGAAGAGCGCATTGGCAAGACCCAAGAGGAGCAGTTCCAGTGTATTTGACCAGTCATGAAAATATTCGAGCCTCTGCAATCCCGGAACAGGAGAGATACAAAAGGTGTTCTAGTCAACCACAGACACAAGTGAGAATGAAGACATATTTTATGTTGCTTAAATATCCCCATGGTTTGAACAAGAACCCGGTGATGAACATATTTTTTGGGATCTCGTCATCATATCAGTACCTATATAATGGATAAAATAGAAGCAAAAAATGTAACACAAAGCGAAAATTGGTTAGTGAACTGCAAAACGTGGAGACACGAACGACTGGTTTTCTGAGCCCCAACGTTACATCTAGCTGGATGTTGTGAGACAGTTTAGAGGACCGTTGAATGACCTGACCGGCTGATTCTTGTCACATGACTAAAGCAGACTCCGAGTTTGTACGAAACGGTTTTGACAGCACAGTACCAAGTTTCACAGATTTTTGGCAACTGCCTCAGCTGTAGTCAAGCGACGCCGTTGGATAGATACTCTCAGGCCATTGGGTGCACGGTAAATAACATGAAATGACTCACTCTGAATGACTACGTGCCTAGTGTCAATTAAGTGGGACGCAAACGAGGTTTTAAATAAACTGTAGAGTCTAATGATACTCCGGTAAAACAGATGATCACGTATTCTCTTCGAAAGCTGCCTTGTCGTGTTTATGAGCCAGGATATGTTCCCTCGCTCTAAGCATTTCAGGATTTTTGCTTGATGCGATTTTGTTGCTTCGCTAGGAGGATGCCTAAAGATCCTGACTATGCATCAACCGCATGTTATTTATGCCCAAATCATCACCACCTAAGATTTTGTCTGCGAATGCCAATGGCAGGCGAATACACTTGACCTACATAGTTGAAACGCGTATATATATATATATATATATATATATATATATATATA